>NC_039361.1:61137850-61440880 GCF_003573695.1 Papaver somniferum
CTCCTATATTTTATTAATAGTGTATGAATTGTGTGCTGGGTGGTTTTGATTGTAACGTGTTTTAGGGTTTTTCTTTATTGTGAAATCTAGTTAATTGTTAGGGTTTAGATTATGAATCATCTTCTGTTTTTGTATTCTATTGGGTCTTCGGATTGTGTTAGTAGATGTTGTACCATTATCCAGTGTACCTTTGTCGCATTTTAAATTTGATTAAAACCCATGTTTAATTTTCTTGGTTTTATTGACATTTATCAATTGATTTATGAAATGTTTCGTGAACTAAGTAAGTTTATCTATATATGTAATTGCACACAAGGCATTCGATGAAATGTTTGAAGAGGATCCGGAAACCCCATCAGACTTTAATAACACACCAGGCTAATTTCTTACTACTAAACTGCATATCTCTATCCCTCTCTCTACAAAATATATAGATTATATTGAATGATCTGTGATATACGTATATTATTGCATTCAACCGCGTAGTTTTACCTCAGCTATGATCATTTTGAGCCTTATCGATTATGCTTTTGCATGTTATTTTTATCCTATACTGTAAAAGCCATGAATGCTGTAAATTTTGGAGATGATCTCTTAAAACCTTGAAAGAACTTGCAAGTGATTTCGAGTTAAGTTCATCTTTTTTTTACTAGTCCGGACTCTCATGTAATGCTTTTTCGCATCTTGGCATGACCTGGGTTCCATTTTTTTTTTTGATAGTTTAAGGATTTGAACTAATTAGACAAGGTATGAATTATTTTCTTTTAATGAATTCTTGCTTAAATGTCTGAACCATATTAGAAGCTCCATTTTGTCCATTAGAGGTTACATTAAGATGACCCATTGTGTTTTTTTTTATAATGTTGTAATGTCATTTGTTTTTCGTCGATTTTGTCTCGCAAAAGCACATACAAGGTCATTGTGTTCCTGTCCATTAAGTCAGGTTAGTGATCAGATACATACACTTTTTAAAGAATCATGCTTGAACCATATTGGCTTATCAAGCATAATGTTTTGTTTTCTCTCCTCGGAGATTAAAGTTTGTGCCCATATGAAAGAAATGCATATTTTTGTTGTTAGACAAGATTACTTGACTCATTACTTTTGTTCGATGTACAATACATATTCTGGAAGATTTCTGAAGTTCATTTTTCATAACATATATGACGCATAAAATTTTGGTATTTCATAACATATGTGACATAAGGAATTTGGTATTATACATATCAATTAGTTGCAAGGTCTTAATATAGATATGTTTTAAGGAGCTATACCGTTGCCAAGTAGTTCGTCAGCAAATATTACCAAACTTCTCCCTTGAATATGTTTGGGAGTTACGGACTGCATAATGTTGCTATGGGCAGAGGTGGATTGGAAATTGTTCCTAGATCCCTTTTGCATATTGATGTAAAATTTGTCTGCATCAAATGGACATTTTTCTTTGGCATCTATGTACAATGTTTTCCAGTGTATGTCAGAAGGGCCTGGAGGATCAAAGTTGCATATTGGAGGTATTGTAGTATTCTTGAGTGAGAGATTGGAGTATAAGTCCTCCTCAAATGATGTTTTTCTTTCCGGTTAACTCAATTTTTACTATTGCTTGTAGGTCTTTCTTATAATACCGATGACCAGCAACTTAAGGAAAAATGTGACAACTTTGGTGAAGTTACTGACGGTTAGTGACTGTTGTTTGTTCATTTTACATCCTGTATATTGGCTGGCTGCAGTGGTTTTGCTCATTCTTGTTTCTAAGAGAAGTATGTTTTTTTTAGGATATTAGTTTGCCTTCTCTTTTGGGACAAGAAAATAATCAAGTGAAATTGAATTTTGTATGAATCATTGCATTGTGAGATCCTGAGATTTAAATGTTTAAGATTCCCCAATACAATGAAAATTTCACGCGTGTTTTCTTACATAAAATGTTCAATACTTATTGGATCATTTGATGTGTAGCTAGAGTTATCACGGACCGATAAACTAGGAGATCAAGGGGCTTTGGACTTGTCAGCAAAACTTCTGAGAAAAATGCTAGTTTAGCTCTATCTTCTATGGAGGGTTAGGTGTAAAATTGAATGGAATTAATACATCTGCAGTGATTCAATTAGATGTGGTTCATCTATGATGATACTAAAAGGACATTGTTTTTTGTTCATGGTCTTGGTGGGATTTCTATCTGTGAAAGATATGCCAATGAGAGACCCCCGTACTGGTGGAAAATTTGAGGGGTCCTATTGATTTCTCGCAGTTCGCAGCTTGGAACATTTCCTATTATGTACAACTTACCATTCAACTTCTACTGAACATATTATTATTCGTGAATGAACGTCATATATTGTACAACATATGTATATGTATGTATATGTATGTATTTGTTTTTAGTTCAAGGTTGTAATAAACTGAGTAAAGTAAATGATGCAAAGTTAGCCCAATCTATACAAGGGTATTTTATGTCTAAAAAAGATCAGTCAGGTGAGTCAGGTCTGACTCCCAAAACAAACATATTTTCTGAGTCAAATCCAAATGAGTCAGGTGATTTCAGTCAGATCCAGACGACTCAGATGAGTCAGCTGCAAACAAACAAGGTGGTAGTCGAAAGAGAAATATTTCCTTCGGCTGAAGTGATTCAAATTAAGGTGGACAGTTACACCTTTCACGCGACAGAAAAAAGAATTTCAGTGAAAGTTGTAAATATGGACCTACTGTAGTGAAGAGGAAACAAGGAGATCCCGTCAATCTCCACCTTCTTAAAAGTCTTTTTCTTGCGATCGTAGAAATACAACGTGACTAACTTTAAATTCCTCTAGAAATCTTCGTAGCACTCGAAGACTATCTGGTCAGTTCCTTCAACTGCATGAAAATTGATAAATGATGGATAACAACGAAAAAGTAGTTCAATAGTCTCTGCACTCCAATTTCTCTCGTCCCCGTGACAATTCCATATCTTTTTGCCAACTCCGTCATCTAAAATCCACAACTTCAGAAGGTAAGGACTCATTCTATATGATAGAGCTACACGTCCATTCAACTCTAACATAGCAATAGGCGAGGCGTAGATTTCTTCGCGGGGGTCGGTAATGATGAACTTAGAGCATCCACAATGGTGCGATCAAAACCAAAGATCAAAGACCAAAAACCATGACCAAATTTGAGTTTGGTCCGTAGTATGACGCTATGGTAGCGAGTATATTTAGTCGAGCGGACGTATAATCAACGTATGATAGTGGAGCGTTGATATAATAAACGCTCAGTTGGGGCGGAGATATAGTTAACGCCGGATGTGGGGCGTTGATATAGTAAACGCCGGATGTGGGGCGGTCATATAATTTACGCCTGTACACGGGACGGTGATATAATACACGCCCGATGGGGCATTTATATAGTTTCCGCCGGTCCAAGGCATACATATAATCTCTGCCCCACTTAACACATGTAACCAACACGTGTGGACCGGCGAACATTATACCTCCACCTCCACGTAAACCCCTTTACGTGTTACACGTTTACCCTAATCTTTTCTTCTCGGTCTTCTTCTTTTCTACCTCTTTGTTTCTACCGCCATCAAAACAGCTCATCTATCTTTCACTCCCATTCTCAAACGCAGTGACGAGTAGGAAAGGAAGAAAAAAAGGAAAATAGCAACGAGATAGATTCCATGAGAGGTAATATAGTTTTCTTAATCTCTTCTGTTTATCTATATTCTTGTATAATTTATTTAGGGTTTTAGTTTGTTAAAATTAGGTTTTAATTTATTTATGGTTTTAGTTTGTTAAAATTAGGTTTTAGAAAATTGGGTATTGACAAATAATTATAAATATGATATTGTATGTGAACAGATTTGAGTACGTATGTTGTATGTAGATTTGGTTAAATATGAAATTGGGTTTTAAGATGAGCTAAATTTATGTGTTTTTTCATAAATTTGGATTAATATGTGTTTTTACATTTCTTGTGGTTATGTGACAAATTGTGGTTATGTGAATTTTGTGTGTTACGTATGTATAATAACTAATTTATATTTATGTAAATGGGGTTAAAAGTAATTGATTTTGTAGTGATTTTTATGGAATGTTGAGGTGATTAAATTGAGTTGTTATGAGGTATATTTTTTTGGTTTCTAATATGTTCTACATACATAGGTGACGATTTGATTTGTGTTTGTGGAATTATAGAATTTGGAATTAATATAGTTTGTGTTAAGGATTTATAGTATTTGGAATATAAGTGGAATTATAGAATTTGGAATTAATATAGTTTGTGTTAAGGATTTATAGTATTTGGAATATAAATGGTGATGGACTTATAAAAATATGGAATAATGAGGGTTGGTGTTTTAAAATTGAGATTGCATCTATCTTGTGTGTGCACAGATGTTGAACAGACTCACAGCGCGGTTCAATGGTCGCATGAAGACGAACAAGAAACATAAATCTTTAGCCTAAGAGGATTACAACATAATCTCTACTGGTAAAATTAAGGAGGTTGATATTCCCCGGTTAGGGAGGTTTCCTGTACTGCAAGATGATAAACCGCACGCTACTACAGACATTACATTTACAGGAGAGCAGAAATTAAAGTATCAACATCGTGGATCTCTGGCATTGGTAATTCATCCCTATCAAACTATTTCACAATACTGTCTTAGAGCTAAATATATTATTGAAAAAGCGGGATGGCAAAGTTTACTGAACATACAATATAGAGAAACCCAACATTCAATGGTTGATTATATTGTTGAGCGGTTTTGGGATACAACAAATACTTTTCACTTCCCATTTAGTGAGATGGGATTTACACCCCTAGATTGGCTCATGTTGACTGGACTGAGTATCGGTGATGGGCCTGATGTTCCGTATGATTCTGGGAAGTATCAATTTGAATATGTTCGTGAGCGTATCTTTCCAGATATCCAAGATGTCACGCTCTGTCCAAAAGCTCCGTCGTGGGTTTCAAATTCAATTACAATTAAATATTTAAGCTCATATTTCTTAGAAGACAAGTTGGTTGCGGCTGAAAATGATAGCACCCTTGCTTATAGAGTAGCAATTGCCTTTTTCATGTATGTTTTGGGACATTTTTTCTTTTCTAATGCAAAGACCTATATTGATGTTGGATGGTTAGCTGCTTTTGAAAATATTGATGTAGTATCCACGTATGACTGGGGTGGTGCCGCTTTTTCGAGATTTTATGCGTCACTCCGCTTAAATGGGAGGAGACAGAAGGCATTATGCGGTCCATTCCAAATATTAGAGGTATTCTTTTAATCCAGTTTTTTCTTCCTTGCATTGTTTATTTTGTTGCGAAGTTATTAAATTGGTTAATTTTTTTCATGGAGTAGTTTTGGGGGTATGAATACCTGTGCATATGTCGACCAAACATCTCAAAGAGGAGTACAGAACAAAAATGGCATGTAACTTCTAAATGGAATGTACCGAAGAATACAAATGATATTTTTCGTTGTAGGGATTTACTGAGTAAGCTTACTACTGAAGAAGTGACATGGCGCCCATGGGAATCATACAGAGAAGTTCTTTCATCTGATATGGGATGCACGGCTTCGAGACTATCAGACTCCAGATATATATTTTCTTACATGGGCATTGTGAGTTAATAATTAAATTTTATTCGATAATTGTTGCTAAATACCAATAACATTTTATTTTTTTTGTTTTTCATGATTAAGTAGTATATATCATACTTACTACATTCGTATTCCCTTTCTAATTGTACAGCATAACATGTACCTCGTAAAAAGGTGCTGGAGACAAAACCATTATACTTTTGTTGTTCCCATAAAACTACACATAATTATTGGGGATATCGGCAGTATTCAAGCAGAACACCTAAAAAGTGAAGGTTTGCTCGATGCTACAGAGATAGTGCAAGTTGTTAAAGATTATGATATATATTTGCAGTACTGGAGAAAGGTAACTAACTACAACGATTATGTGACTCATCCTAATTGGGAAGCCCAAACATATGGGCTTGTCGGTGACTTGTATACGGACCCAATTGAACACCCTGCTGAACATGTACCTATCCCTCCTCCACATCTGTTATCCCGTGTATGTTAACTTTCGACTTTTTCAAGAACGTTCGACATTTTATTATACATTTGTACTTATGTATTTTATTTTTTCATGACAGCACGAAGCTTACACATTATTTCAAGAACATGTTGATTTTAATCAACAATTTCGCGATTTTACATTAAAACAAACGAAGGAGAGGATGGACGTTATTATGGCGAAAGAAGCAGAAATACAAAGGCTGAATACTATGAACATAGATTTGCAGCAAGAAATGTCTCTTTTCCATCCGCCGCATGCTGTCCAACCTCCCCTTGGGTTTGGTTCCTTTTCCCAAGCAATGCCACCGCAAGTTTGGAGTTCTATGAGTCAAGGATCAGCTTCAACAATGTCCTCAGTCAATGCCACTCCGAGAATGCAGATGCCTTTTATGCCACCTCGATCGGCGCCTTCGGATACTGATATTTAATATCTTATCTTTCAGCGAGTAGTCATTTCAAGTCTAATCTCTCCACTATCCATTTAGTTGTCCTCTCAAGTTTGAGAGTAGGCAGTGTGTATAGAGTATAGTCATATCAGGCTACTGACAAACACTTTATCTTTTTTTGGAAAAAACTTTTATTTTTTCAAGAAACTCACTATCTCTCACCATCTCCTTTTTTTTTATTAATGCTCTTGGATATAAATTAAAGACCTGATCACCCAATATATGAATGGAAACACCCATCTTCTGCTTCAGATAGTAATGGAAAACTATGAGAAACCCGCTCATTATTGCTCTTCTGTTTCTTCTTCTTCATCATCTTCTAATAGTAGTTTTTATTCCTTTGATGATGATGCAATAGCAATTATGCAAAATAACATGGCCGTTAGTTTGGGAGTCCTTGTTACAAATTCAAAATGGCCTCAAACTCGTATCAAAATACCCAGAAATCGTGATGCAGGACCTGAACTTCTATGGAACGACTATTTTTCTCCGTACCCAAACCAACCACCCAATATTTTTCGCAGAATATTCAGAATGCGTCGACAATTTTTTAACCGAATAGTGGAAGGTGTTACCAATGCAGACAAATATTTTGTTCAAAATCCTGATGCTTGTGGAGTTGTAGGATTAAACCCTCATCAAAAAGTAACAGCAGCAGTAAGAATGTTAGCTTACGGATGTGCGACAGATGCAATAGACGAGTACTTACGCATAGGAGAAACCACTGTGTTGGAAGCTACTCGGAGGTTCTGTAAGACGATTGTCAATGTGTATGGGAAAGAATATTTGCGTGAACCAACTGCTGGTGATGTTGAACTGTTGCTCAAGCAAAACAAAGACCGTGGATTTCCAGGGATGCTAGGTAGTCTAGATTGCATGCATTGGAAATGGGATAAATGTCCGTCGGCAGAGTCAGGGGATTACACCGCATATAAAGGGAGAGAAAGTATCGTGTTGGAGGCGGTGGTGTCCTATGATCTATGGTTTTGGCATGCATTTTTTGGTATGCCCGGATCTAACAATGATATTAATGTTATGAACCGTTCATATGTTTTTCGAAGTTTTGTAACAGGAAAAGCACCACCTATGAGCTACGAGGTAAACGGACATTCATATGATATGCCGTATTATCTAGGTGATGGCATATACTCAGAGATACCTAATATTATTATAGCCATTAAACATCCGGTAGGTAGGAAAAAGGAAATCTTTTCATCGATGCAAGAGGGTGCAAGAAAAGATGTAGAACGGGGATTTGGTGTACTCCAACAACAGTTTGGAATCATCAAACAACCTGCAAGAATGTGGAATCCAGATGTGCTTGCCTATATCATGAAAACCTGTATTATCTTACATAATATGATAGTCGAGGATGAGCGTCTACCCGGAGAATGGCCACATGTTTATGAACAATGTAGCAACCCGGCACCGGTTAATATATTAAGAGGCAATAGTGAGGAGTTTTCCCAAATTAGAGTTGAGCAACGCCGACGTGCAATGCGTAACAAAGAAGCGCATATTCGCTTGCGTGATGAGTTAATCGAACATATATGGTCAGAATATGGAAATTAAAAATTTGGACACTGATAGTCATTGTATGGGTTGTTTTTTTATGAAAGCTTATGATTGTCATTTTCTTTGTATTTTAACTTTGGATAATAATAATAAAATCATTTTCTTATCTTCTTATCATTTTTTTTTTGTCGATACTATATGGGATTACTGTTTTCTTATCCCAACAGATTATGATTGATTCGTGTCCATTCCTTTTTTTTTATTCTATAAAACTATAGAACTCTTATTTTTCTTCTTTTCTCCACCCAAAACAATCTCTTTAGTCTGTGATTCATCTACGAAATATGAAAAAATTCTCTAAAGAAGAAGATGTTGGTATTGTTCAAGCATGGATCAATGTTACAACAGATCCACTTTATTCAGGGAAACCCCCCAACTGTTTTTGGTCAAATATTTTTGATATATTCGATACGTTAACAGGTAATGAAAAATATAGAACTAAAAAAGATGTTCAAAATAGGTTCCATCGCATCAACAAGGAGGTGGAAACTTTTGTTGTGTTTCAGGCTGATGTTAACATACGGAATCCTAGTATGGCGTATGAGGAACGGGTAAGAATATATTTCAAATCCTATGCTTAGAGCTATATTTAAACTAAACATATATGTAACTTATTTTTGTTTAAATTTGCAGCAAATTACAGCTCGGTTGGAATATTACCACGAGACAGGCAATGATTTTGAGTATGAGGAATGCTATGAAATCTTCAAATCAAATCTTGCGCACTATAATCCCGACGAATGATTAAATTAGAATGTTGTAACTTTCCTATAATTATTGTTCGAAAGATGTTGATCAATACTTGGTCAGTATTTTTGGACGAATTGTTTTATATAAATGTATTCTCTTTTTTATGTAATCATCATCAAGTTTTAATTACGGTTAGTTGTTTCAAAAACGTTTAAATTTAATTCAATTCAACGGAAATAAACTTAAAATCCAAAAATTACATAATAATACGGCTAATTCTAATAATAAGAAATATTAAAAGATAGTTATACTACTAAAACTATTAATCACTAAATAGGAGAGATAATAAAGTTTTCAACTATTCCGCCTTTGAGTTAAGATTGGTTTCTTCTATTCCGAACTATGTCCGCCCTACGAAGTTCGAAGTACTCCTTTTGTACAGGATCCAATTTTCGAAGATCCATCATAATGATGCGAAATTCTTCGTCTTCAATTTCCTTGGTTTTTTTTGCCGCATGTTCGGCTTGTTTTGCTGCAAACTCTGCTGCTCTTTGTTCCATCTTGAATCTTGATTGTGCTTGGTAATGAGTATTGAAATTTTGTTGTTCTTTAATAATTATTCCCATCAATTCCTCTTGGACAGTGGATTTCTCTCTCCCAGTTTTCTTCAATCGTTTTGCTGCTTTTTTTCCCATCTTACGGAGATATGTGTTCTCTATGTCTCCCCTATCTGTGTTGTTACCGGACTCAGCTTGAGTTGTTGTTTGTTGTCCTTCCTCATCTTCCTCGTTATTCTCACAACTGTCCAAATCGTGCGTCGTATCGAATACAAAATTCGATCGCCGATTATATTTTATATTTTCTAAGACAATTGGGTAGCACTCTTCGTGCTTAATTTTTTTTTCGTTATTGCATTCCTTGAACCGCATGTTTACTTCTTCAAGCTGTTAATGTTTTTAAAAACAGTTAAGTTCATGGGCGTGTAAATATTAGAAAATAATTGTTCAAAAAATAAAGAATACTTACCTTCTTTTCAGGACCCCATCCAGTATGATATTCACCATCCACTTCTGCCTCTTTCGCCGAAAACAACGCCACATCTTTACTTATTCCCTGATATCGTTTTTTCCAGAAACTCCAAGACCGCTCTGGTTTATTAGGTAAATGAAGTTCAATATCATCCTTGATACGAGTCCACAACGCCGCCTCTGATTGATCAATTCCAACACCAGGATCTTGAGATATTGATAAATGAATTTTACACATCGTTACATCTTCGATTGTCGTAAAATTTGGATCTCGTGCTATTCGTGGTGCCATTGTAAGCGATTCGGTGAAAATTTCCTAATAAATGATTTGAAAGACGAAATAATACTTCTTATGCTGCTGCTGATAGATAGTATGAATGAGTAATGTATGGGGAAATATTAGAGGAATTCAAGTGTATATATAGGTGTATGAAAGAAACCTAATTTCCGACGTTCGAAAATATCTTTCAAACTTTCCAACGTTCGAAAATGTCCAACGTTCCGTTTTCTCCAACGTTCGAAAATTACCAACGGTATAAACATTTTTGTCGACTATTTTCATCCGTTCAAACATGGTAACATACGGAGTATAAGGTATAATGTACGCTCGGTGTGCGCGTGAGCTTTATGCACGCCTGAGTGGGGCGGCCATAAAATGCACGCCTGAATGGGGGGAAGATTATACTCACGCCTGTCATCAGGCGGACATTATACTCACGCCTGATGGGGCATACATTATAGCTTCGCCTCAGTGGGGCGTACGTTATATAAACGCCTGACCATGGGACGAGACATATACAACCGCTTCATCTGAAGCGTGCATTATATAAACGCCTGTTAACGGGCGAAGTTTATAACTTCGCTCGATCAAATTTGATTTTGGTCCGTAGTCCAGACCAAATATAGTCTGAAATTTGAGTATAGTCTGGTTTTTGATCTTTACTCTGTTCGACTGCGTCACGTATATGGACCAAAAATTTGGGTTTAGTCGTCCATTGCAGTTGCTCTTAGGAATTAGGATAATCCTAAACTTCTCAATTCCTACATCAAATCCAACTATGACCTCAGGATCACATAGATCTTTGTGATTGAAAGAATACCTTAACCAATATATGGTACCATTTGCATACACACGACAAGTTCCCATGTCCGCCGGAGGGAGCACCTCATTAAGTTTCATTTGGTTGTCCTCGCTGGGAACCACAGGGATCCTTCTCCATTTAGTGTCACGGCCTACAGTCAACGCCTCCAACTCCCATAACTTTGGGATCCACAATCACGCTCATTAAAAGATTGGGTTCTAGTTACTCTCCAATAGCAAAAAACTTTATGTTCCATAGTCGAAGGATCAAATCCAAATTGATAAATAGGAATCCTAACAGGGTCGCCTTCATTCTCAAATCTATTTTTTTCTTCCTCTAATATGGTTGATTTGATCCATTGAGTTACTTCTCGTCTAGTTACATTGTATATCCTAACAGCAGCTGCTTTCCGATCAACGAAGCAAAACCGGTTTCAAAACTAGATCATAAACAAACCAATCGTCATCGGTCGTCATCCTTAAGTTACGAATAATGGCATCGCTATTATCAGTACTGCTGCTGCTCCCTTCAAGTACTGATGATATATCTGCTAATAAAATAGATTGACGAGGTGTTTCACTTGGTTGATACCAATAGCCATCCCCACCGTAGATTTGCTTCTGCAATGGAGTGATGAAGAGGATATTCGGACGTGATCGTAAACGGGTAAAGTGTAAATTGATAAACTGTCGATTGTGTTTAATCAAAGACAACCAACGTTTACATACTGACTTGAACCGCAAAAGTGATCTCACCGGAAGTCTGCTTAGAATCTCACACAATATACCATCATCAACAGAAAGATGACTACTAACACAGGAAGCAACAATAGTACCATCATGTTCATTACCATCAGCAAGAGAACGCCGATGACGGCTTAACAAAAGATTAGAAAAGACTTTGTCCCTTCTTCTTTCCGTTTCTAAATCATTTCTCGTACTTTCTCCTTCTGAACCTTTAGACCTGCTCCTTATCTCCCTTTCTCTTCTTTCTGTAGACTGACTAGGAGGCTTTAAGGAAACAGCACAGGTCCAAATCTCCCTTCTCCGGACATCACAACTCCTAATGTCCCATCTTGAAACTTTACGACTCTTAATCCCCATTAATAAATTAATTGACTGGCTAGAAAGATAAGGGTGTCCTGAAACATCAAGATCACCGTTAATCTCCATTCTCGACACATCACCCATATTCTCATTAATCTCCTCCCCCTTCGCTAAATTAATTGACTGCAGGCTAGAAAGGTTTCTTGAAACATCAAGATCACCGCTTTTAATCTCCCTGCTTCTTGAAACTTCTTTACCACTCCTAATCTCCTTTCTTGAAACATCACCACTATAATTCACTGAGCGAATGGAAACTTCGCCACTACTGATCTCTCTTTTTCTCTTCATTGCTCCGGCACACAAAAACCAATATCAATAATTAAGATGCTCTCTGCTACCACACGAATCAATAATAGATAGAAGGATGGATCTTTATGCACAGGATGATAGGAACCTGTACCTAGAATAGAAACCGTAATTGTATTGATTAATAATTGAATGCCCCGTAAACAAAAGATAGCAGGGTATCTATAAAGCAAACTATAGGATTCCAAACTAAAGCAAATACCAGGGACGTAAACAAAAAGTCCTAATCCTAAGACTGTGTCTTATGGGCATGCCCAAGGGCTTCCCAGACCAAAAAAGCGTGGCCAAAAGGGGTGATTTCCGCAAGGGTTCCCTAATGTGCGGGAATCCCAGCAGGAAGAGTCCGGGAACGGATAATGGTTAGCCGTTTTCAAAAAGCAGATAACGGTCAGCCATTAACCGTTTTTGTGGAAAATAACGGCAAACCATTAACCGTTTTTAAGGAACGGCTAACCATTGGCCGTTTTTTTTTTCTTGGAACGGTTAATGGCTAGCCGTTCCTTGACATTTCTTTCGTTAACACTCTGTGTACACTCATTTGGAATTTAAAGAGATTACACATCAGTGACGAGGGACTGCAACGGAGGGACAACACATCCTTAATTTTTTCCTATAAACAGAGTCTCGGTATTGATATTGATTGCGCAACCAAGCCGTGAAATTTTGATTCATCCAGCATGAATGTTAACTTCACCGTTGAAGAAGATACTGCAATCATACCTGTATGGATTGCGGTAATGAAAGCTCCGGTTACTATTGATGCTGCAGCACCACCCTACAACTTCTGGGAACTGGTTTACTCTCATTTTCTTCAAAACTTTTTGAATCCAAACCATAGATCAAAGCAAGCTTTAAGATACAGGGTTGGTAGTATAATAGAGATGTGAAAACTTATGTTATCATCCAAACTACGCTATTAAGAGACTTGCCACCGGCATTCATTACAGCGGAAATGACGGTGGTAAGTAAATATAATTTGAAAATATGTTTTAATTTTATAAACAATAAAATTACGTATACTAATTTGAGTATATTTTGACTCTTTGTAGGAAACAATGGCGAAAGCAAAGTTTCTTGAAACGCATGAACGCAATTTTAGGTTTTACGAATGCTACCTCCTTATGAAGGATGGAATGGTAGACTACAATCCAAGAAGGTTGTTTAGGTGCGGATAGGATCGTTAGTAGTTGTGATTTTTCAGGTTTTGTTGGTAAACCTCTTGTAAACCATCCCGAGACACCACTCGGCCGGTAGGGACACCTGGAGGTTTAAAGGCTTGTGTGTGTAAAGTAATTCCGAGGTGCCTACAACAGTGACCTAATAAGAGTTGTATTGGCTGAATGTACTTTCTTGTATTTCAGTTTGAAGTTAATGAAGTAAGTTAAATTATTTTTGAGTCCACTAACATAAAACTCCACGTTAATGAAGTAAATTAATGAAGTAAGTGACAAAGATGTGTAAACAATCTCATTTTATTTGGGTACTTAAACTATGTAGTACATTAAATGAAAATTACTGGAAATTAAACCTAACTCACTGTCGCAGGTAACGCGACTGCACTTAGTCGGTGCAGCAACCCTTTAAACCTTTAGGCGTCCCTAACGGACGAGTTTAGTCTCGGGAGGGTTTGCTATAGATGTACCCACAAAATCTATAATGTTGGAGCAGCCAAACTAATCTTCGTCATCATCTTGACCCTCTTCACGGCATAATATTTCGGGATCGTATTCTTCAGGCAACCTCTGCTTTAATATTAAATAACATTCGTATAATTCGAATGATTTACCGGTTTGTTATGTTTCGAATGAAGTTCCTATATTATACAACTAAATATTAAAATAGTGTTATTAAAACTATGTTATGAAAATTTAAGAAGTTAGACCAAAATTAGTATACTTACGCATTCGTTCATTGTCCATCCAGAAGGCATGATTCCTAATAGTTGAACAAAAAAACTTAGGTACAGATGAACCTTTCTCTTAATATTTGGAAACCGGTTTTGTAAAACTCTAGTTGTTCTCTGATGTGGGTTTCCGTTCTTAACCGTCAAATGTAGGACCACAAGATCCCATAAATTGACCCCTGAAACAATATTTCTTGTTTCTTCTTCAGCGACAAAGACATTAATCCAATACTGGATGATAGCTGCATCTTCAAGAGGGGTGAATCTGGCGACCATGACTACTAAAAAAATAAAAGGTGGTGCTGAGAATTGGAGAGAAGATATTCTAGAATAAATAAGATGTTGATAATTTGGTTGTGTTGTTATGGTATAGAGAAACATTATTTATAGTACATTGGTTGTCTTTTTGGTCTCTCAATTTTCAAATCTTAATACTGTCATTGGGGTCTAGTGTGGTCACTTTTTTTATTGGTGCATGTATGTCGGCTCGAGTTTTTGGACATACATCTTTGTTACTGCATATTGCTTCCATTCAGGCAGGCTTCGGACATCCATTAATAATATTTTCATATCTTTATGTCTAATGGACATTTCTTCATTGTGTGTTTTTTTCTCTCTAGGCAAGGTATCCCTTGTCCCATTCTCAACCACCTGGCGCATTAACTCATTTTCAGCTAATTTTTCTTCATGTTTGACTGCATCCTTCTTCTCAAAATACTGAATCATGTTGCTCCAGCCTCGTTCAGCAACTTTAGCCATGGAATTTTCCATCTTAGCCTTGTCTCTGCTAAGTCCCATGGCTTTATCTCTTGCAAAAAAACGTGTTTGTGTTTGGGTTTCCGTTGTTGTATCTGTGCCTTCACCATCTTCACTTTATGAAACAGTCATATGAATCGGGGTGGACTGACTAGGTTCACCATGACGGGACCTTAAATTCTTCGGGTCACAACCATGAACATGCTGCCTCAAAATTTCAAAACCGCGTCATGTTTCCAGAGTTTTCCCCCTCTTCCTTCAACAAACTTCATTCTTAATTCTACGTACTGCAGACATATATTGGGAAAGCGTAAACGAAGTAAATCACTTAATTGATATTATCATATGAAATGAAATTAAAATTAATAACCTTGTTTGTATCAGGAAACTTACTATTTGTTGCTCAGTCCATCCACTCGGCGGGTTTCTGAGAAAAGCCGCCACTATTGCAGCAAATCTTCTGCAACCTGATTTGATGGCACTCATTCTGTTCTGAAGCGCTTTCCGAGTCCAGTTAGTACGAGTGCCAAAAGTGCGGTGGTATTCCGATTCGATTTTATCCCAGAAAGTTTCTGAATCTTGATACCTCCCGACTATTGAATCTGTTGCAAACATAACATAATCCTTTACAATTGCCAAATCTTCTGCTCGGGTAAAATTAACCATCTTAGTTTGGAACAAGTACAATAAATCTAACCAAAATATAAAATAATTACAAAGAGATGTAAGATTTTTAAGTGATTTTCAGATGAGTAGTAAAATGTTGCCTCCAATTGGATTGGTGTGAATTTTTTGTTACCTAAAATTACATATATATAGGACTTCTAAAAAAATTACCGTTGGAACAAAAACGGTTTATGATAATCCATTTTTCTTTTTTGTCCGCAGGATTAAGCAAGTCGTTGAAGATCGAATGGACAGGAATTATAACGTCTAACTATTAACCGTTTCAACGGTTTATAGTTACCCGTTTTAGTTTGTTAGCCGTTAGATCATCAACGGTCTTTTAAATCTGACGGTTAGCTATAAGAATGGCTAACAATTAACCGTTTTTCTAAAACGTTCAAATTTCAAACCAGTATATATATCAGAAGTTGAGTTTTACTTCATTACCATCAAATATAAATCAAAAAATTCAGCACTCAAGTTTTAAAATTCGATTCATCAAATTTGTTGGTTTACATTTTGTTAATTTCTGTTTGTTTGTAGAAAATAGAATGTCTAAATTTAGAGAACAAGAAGATATTAAACTTGTGAGAAGCTTTTGCAGTGTGGTAGATCGACCAGATTTTTTGGATATGCCAGCTGAAACTTTTTGGAATGATATGTCGGTCGAGTTTCATTCTGGAGGGGGTGTCACCGAAAGATTCGTGAATGCTCTTCGGTCTCGCCTAGCTTTCCTTAAGATGAATTGCAGGGTTTTTAGGAATTGTCTACGCGAAGCAGGTAATGACGAAATGTTAGCCAGATTTAAGTTTAGTCGGGAACGAAGGAAAACATTTCGTCACTCAAGCGTTAACGATATATTTGGTTATAGTTTGAATATCAATCCAGAACATATCTTATAATCTACCGAGTAATTTAGAGAATATAGTATGCTTATTTTATAGGTTATCTTATTGTTGTGTGTTTCTAAGTTGTGTTATTTAACAAATGAAATGTATTTTCTTTTTTCCCACAAATGTAATGTACTTTATTTTTTCCTGCAAATGTAATGTTTTTCATAGTACCTCCAAATGTAATGTTTTTAATATTTTCCTGCAAATGTATTGTTTTTCTTAACTTAAATTTGAAAACCAACTAAACATGTCTCACCAAACACATAAATAAAAAAACATATAATAAAATCGTTCTGAATCGGAGACAAAAAAACTTCTCCTAGGTCGTAATGGTCTTGATCAACATCAACCTCGTCTATGTCTTCTCCCGAATCCAGCTCGTTGTCTACCGCATCTCCAGGCATTTCACCATCCCTTAGACCTTGACCATGTCGTTCCCATATATGAGATGCAAGATCCGTACGAAGTCTCTCCTGGAGAATTGGGTTTTGTAATGCCTCGCTTGTCTGCCTTAGGTATCCGACTATAGGTGCATGAGGTGGGTCTGGCACATACTTCCACTCCGGGTCACGATGTTCATCCTCTGCAACGATATTATGCAATATCAAGCAGGTTCTCATGATCGATTTCATATCTTTCTTTTCCCAGTAGTTACATCTATGGTAAAGGATCCTAAACTTACTTTGCATTGTCCCAAATGCCCGTTCCACATCTTTCCTCTTTGCCATTTTATATTTGTTAAATAACTCGAGAATTGGAATACCACTGGGTGCACCGTAAGCTTGCACTAACACAGAGTAACTCTTATAAATTTCATCCACTAAATAATACCCCTGCGTGTACTGGTTCTCATTGATAGTAAAATGACAAGGTGGTGCAATACCATTGAGATTGTCATCAAACAAATTAGAGGACTTCAAAACATTAAGATCATTGCTGGATCCACCCACTCCAAAATACCCATGCCAAAACTACCTGTCGTATGAAGCAACCGCCTCAAGAACACAGGTGGGATAACTTTTGTGGCATGTGTGCGATCCCGACTCGTCTTGTGGACACACCCTCCAACCCCAATGCATACAGTCCAGGCTACCAAGCATTCCTGGAAAGCCTCTAGCAGTGTTTTCCTTCATCAGCCACTTCACATCATTCACAGTTGGACGTCTCATGTATTCCGCATTAAACCCAAACATAATTGCATCACAAAACTTCTTAATATAATAGTAAATAGTAGAAGCAGCCATACGGGCATAATCATCAATGCTATCGGGTGGGATACCTTTACAAAGATACTTCATAACGGCATACATTTTCATGTGTGGGCTATGACCTGGAATTCTTGCAGCATCTTTTCTTTGTCGAAAGTTTGGGTCAACCTCACATATTTTGTGCATAATTTTTAAGAAAAGGGGACGATACACCTAAACGTCCATGGAACTTCTTCGGTCCCCAAGTGCAACCATCATTGAAATAATCCTGCATCAACCTTGCATCCGCTTCGGCACGATTTCTATTGATTGATTCTCTCTTCGTCACTTGGGTTGGAACGGGTTGATGCAAATTATGAGTATGTTGCAGCATACATTGATATAGCATTAGAAGATTTTGCTTTGTATCTTCGTCATCTGAATCATCGGCCAGAGGAACCCCCAATTTGATTGACATATATCTCCTTAAAGACATTCTTCAATAAAATGGTGTCAAAATTGTCATCTAACAAACTTAACACAAGAATTCAACTAAAATTGACATTTGCAAATGAATTCCAACTAAAGTGCAGCGTTTTATGACCATGATAACTAGAACGTGTAAATTACATATACAATTAGACATACAATCTAAATTATCTCAATTTTCAATCATACCAAATCATATAACTTGTAAATAACCTATAAAATTAGACATACTAAGTATAGTCCCTAAAATTAACAATCTTAAACAAATTCAAGTCCTCACATGGTTGTAAAACTAATTGAATTTATGTTATTCATCAAATAACTAATGAAAATCTTTTCAATTCAAAAACAATTAAAAAAATTAGGGTTTTAAGTTTATTGGATTACCTTTGATTATTGAGATGATTAACCTCGTCAAAAATAACCCCCACTCTCAATAAGAGCTTTGTCAATAAACCCGAATCCTGAAATGGTGTAGGTGATTTTTAGTTAGTTTGGTTGAGAAGAGAATAAAGAAGGAGGCGGCAGAGAAGAAGAACAGGGTGAGGGATGAATGAACTGTGTTCGTTCTTCCTGGAACTTTTGGCTAAACATGGAACGGCTAATGGTTAACCGGTTCAGTCGATTTTGACCGGTCAAGATAAGTAGAACGGTTAGCCATTAACCGTTTCACTCGAAACGGCAGATTAATAACCGTTATATGGAGAACGGCTTATCACTGCCCATTTTTTTCTCTCAAAACGGCTAACGATTAGCCGTCCCAGGAAGTCGCTGGGAAAAACCAAAAGACCCATGCCTTTTCAAGGCTGAGGTGTAAAGTGAGTTGGAAGCCCTTGGGCATGCCCATAAGACCCGGTCTAAAAAGATACTCCTAAAGTGAATAGAATTGCAAGTATTTGAATTAGTGTTGGTATCCCAACACAGGACTAGAAAAAGAATTCCTTTCCTTTTTGCATCCCTGTTCACGGATGTTCTCCTGTAACAAGAAACCAGTGGCGGTTTAATAATTTAGCCCAGGTATGTGTGCTGGCAAAAGTTTGTGTTCCGGAGTTGCATCTGTTAGCACCTGTTGACGTCAGTGTTCATACATATATCCCTCCCCATAATCCAAGTGAACCCTCTAGATTTACACTCAGATGTGTATCTATACTGTATCCCTAAATTTTGCAAAGCTATTTCGCCCTTGCGTTTGTGCTCACAAAAGTTAGATACACTGCCGATTTTTGTTTCTCTTGGGACATTTTAATGTTGTGTAGCTAAGCAACAGAATGAGAGTTTTGTTATAAGCTCAATAATTTACTCCAACCAATGCTGCAAAATCCACTGAGATCATATTTGCACAACAAAATTGATATCCTAACATGAACATAAAATCAGAAAGAAAAATCCTAATAGGAAAATAATATCCAAGAATGGTCAAGAAGTGAAATATAATTTGAGGTGTTGTACTTTCTACTCCCTCCATCACCAACATTTATTATCAAGCAAACATCCATAACTCAATGGTTTCCTTGCACCAAAGACATGCTGGTCCTTGGAATTTTGCCAGTCTCAATACGGATATCAAAATGTGTCTATTCTTAATGAAATCGGTGCAGGGTATGCAAATGTATCTGCACCAAAGCTATACTGGACTACCCCCTTTGCTATGCAGTCATGGGCATAGAGTTGCAGCCCTCCACGGTCATCAGAGAGGTGTCAAAATCAACCTTGCACAGAGAGAAAATGAACGTGGAACAGTGAGAAACTGAAGCAAAGCTTAAAACGTCCAGGATCTACATAAATTATGCATTCTATATTATATTTATGAGTAAAACAAAGAAAAACTCATGTACTATCGTGGTTAACGACTGAAGTTTTTATAGTTTTTATTGAACTTGCTTGTGTCGAATAATTTAGTTTAGCCCTAGTAGAAAACCAAATGAACTACTTATTTTTGTTGCCCTACATAGAAAAACCTCATAATCTTAACGTCTATTTTTGCACATTAGCCAAGCTCTTTGAATTCACATTTCAAAAACTTGGTTGGCCCATTGTGTAACTTGGAAGTTGGACCATTTTGTACCCTGGAAGTTAAGATGCTAACCACCAGAACTAATGTTTTGGCAAGCGTTATTTTACATGTGGTGTTCTAAATGTAGGCACATAGATACTCCAAGCAGCACTATCCACTTAACTGTTGGAGCAACATGGACAAAGACAAAACCTAGTCAAATAAAACTTTATTTCTAATACACCCAGATGAAGGCAAAGATACTGATTAGAAATAAAGAAAACAAAATGACCAAAGAGATTGATTACATTAAGTAAAACCCATAGTGAGCATATGAATTGAATCCCTATAGGGTTGCTGCCAGCAACTGCAATGGAACTCATTGCAAACAAAGATATTAAACGACTATTTCACATTCGGACAAAAAATAGAAGATCAGAAAATTAAAGAAGATAAAATCACCAAAGAGGTACTAATGGCCATATCAACGGACATACCTACGTGTGAATATGAATAGCTTCTCTATGGTGTAAATGACTCAGATGTGCTGACTCTCAGAATTTCATACATTTAACAATAAGTTTCTCTAAATAAAATCCTGGTATCAGATATGCAAAGTACTGGCAATACAACCTGGATCTCAATAAACTATGTTGTAATTCTCGAAAACTCGTTTTCAGACAACAAACCAAGCAGTCTTACCAATATGAAAAAGGTAACTCTAAGGTTGGTAACCTACACCAAAATAATAACTGTGATAGAGCCCATAGGAATTTATCACGGTTAATGACCCCTAAGAAACATAAAAAGAAAAACAATAAGAAAACACGAAGAATTCAACAGCTTTTATTAAATTATGCAAAAACAAAATCGTAATTATGAAGGAATACCTGTAGTAAACAGATGGATGGTCCTTAATGGAAAGGTGTGGAAAGTGAGGTTGGAGTTAGGATGTTATGAAAGTTCCTTAATTCAACTATTTGGCCTCTTGTGTGTTCCAAAGTCCAGTGTTATGTTCTACCATAACCCCCACCACATCCTGCCCTGATGATCGATGGTTCCATTTACCTCCTGTAATAGTCCAAAATAATTTCAATACTCAGGTACATATGAAATATTTTAAACCTTTGCCTAAAAGTGATCCAGTTATGCGAGAAAAGCAAACGGTCCAACTTGGAATAATAAAGTTTTGTATCGGTTTTATACGTGCAATAGCGTTGAAGAAATCCAGATAATTAGGTTGATGTGTAGCCGTTTACAGCCATGCAGAACCCCAGGCCTAGTCATCCTACTCAAAATCAATATCGCCGAATTATACAAATCATTTATCATCTAGCCAGGTCAATAACAATGATTGACATAAAAAAAAAAATTATATGATTATATCTACCTAGAAACCGCTCCAGTCATAGAGAAACTATATTTTCTCCCGATATCGTTCTGTCGTCATAATTTCCTTATCATGTATTTGCAAAATCAGAAACCTGTAGATAGTAAAAATATAATCATCGCAAAATAGTAAAATGTAAAACATGTCCTGGATTTGCTTCAGAAACAAAATAGTAGGTGCATCTCTACTAAAGCAAAGCTTAACATAAAAATGATTAAATTGTATAGTAAATACCGTTAGTGACGAGTAGCGTACCTGTACCTTCAATTCGAATTACTCAGTCTGGATAAAATTAGCAGTGTCCCTTCAAGGTTCCTCCATAAAATGAACGGCATATAGCTTTATCTCATTCGACTTTCCACTCAAACCAGTTCCATTCCTCGTAAGCTCGAAACTGAAACCACTGAATTCCGAAACAACACCATCGCATTATTTATTAGAAATAATAAACCCTAATATTGTTATTAGTCATGCCATACCATTGATAAACCTACACAGTTCACAAACAAATTCCTATTTGAGATAAATAAATGAAGTACGATCCTTAAAACAAAACTATTTGAATGTACACCATATATTCGCATTCAGAAAAAGCTTACCCAAAAACAGTAACTTCCTTACTCGAAACTTTTGCGTCTAAAAACCAAAAATTACTTGAATCCCATGTTCAAATTTGGTAATATCTGGATGTTTCTCCGACTTGAAATCCTTATTTGCGTACCATACTCCCTCTGTTAAATCAAACCAAAAACAACATACTCAGGTAAATAAACAACACTATCAAGGATAAAATACATAAAGAAAAAATATAGATTCATTGAGCTTGAGTTCAACCTTGGAAGGGGTACTTTGAATCTCACGATGGTTATTCTCTAACATTATATGATAAGAAAATGAAACAGAAGGATAATCTTCCTTTTGGTTTTCTTACTCTGAGATTGTATTTGACTTTGGAATACTGAAGACCACTAAAGAAGAGAAATGGTTTGCAATACTAATTAGGTTTACCCTGAGACCCTATCTGACTTTGGAATACTGAAACGGTTTGCAATACTGAATGAAAATTAGGTGAACCCAGAGGGGTAAGGAGAAACCGATGCACTACTACAGCCATAGATTTATCTCTTCACTGAAGCTTCTATCTCATACGGAATAATCTCGATAGCATTAGTAACAACTTACATAACGACCATCATACTCGGAACAATCATCTTATAAGCCTTGCAGCTTCTAACAGAGGCTGCAACCAAGATTTGAAAAAAAAATTAGAACCTTCCATTCCCAGTTCTATTGCACGAACCCTTCTACCCGCTCATAGTGCTTCTTATAACGAAAAGAATCTAAGGAAACAACCTTGGTCAATTACTGCTTTTCTCTTAGATGAACACCTTACTCGCAATACCATTCACACCGATACAAAGTGCAAAAGAAAAAACACTAAAACCTAATTTTCCCTAATAATATATCATAACCATTGACGCCCTTTAAATCATTATTAATACATTCAATGGACCGCAGACAACTATAATTACCCACAACTACCATTACAATAACAAAGCTAATTAACCCTAATAATCACCAAACACCTGCCTAGATTTGAATAATTGAACAGACATGTCAGTCAACTTGGAAAAGGAATAAACTTGATCACTACCATTCATGTGAATATCACCACCTTAAAAAAAAAACTCCCAAAAACTTCAAGGATTTTATCAAATTTGGCGGAGAAAAGGCGGAGAAAACAGGACACTAACCTTGAGTGTAAAAGAAACACATGGAACCATTCCGAGAGTTTCTCACCTAAATCAAAGACTCCCCTCCAAGATTATCATGTCAAGTCGAAGAAATGGAAGAAGAAGAAGAAGAAGAGTTTGAAGAGGCGTTTTCTTTCTGATGAAAAACTAAATGGTGTGAGATTTCGACCAAAGCTGGGAGATGGAGGCCTAATAAAAATAAGCGCGTGTGATATTGGTTTCCATGGGAAAATCACAACCGTAGATTTATGTTTTGCAGGGATAAATCTGAACCGCCACTTTTTAATAAGATACTCCCTCCGTTCCAATTTAGTTGATGTTTTAGGGGTTTTTTTGTGTTCCAAAATAGATGAGAATTTAAATATTTTCCCCAATTTCTTACTAATTTACCCCTGCTTTGGAATCACACCATAACATTAATTCTCATTGTAATCATCTAATTCAATTTTTAAGAATATTCCATGGAGAATATATACTCCATTTTTGTTAATTCTTTACTAAAAACTAGGTGTTTCAAACTTCTAAGAAGGTATTAATATGGGTGAATTTGGAAAAAAATTACTCTCTTTGTAATTTCTTAATCTGCGTAAAAAACTCTACAATATCAACTAAAACGGAACGGAGGGAGTACTAATTTATAAAAGAAAATAGGACTCCCGAAGAGCCACAAATACAGTTGAAGTAGAGCATCTAATGTGTGAGTTGGAGCTATCCCCACATTAGATTTATTTACTAAAAGTTGTTTTAAGATACATGAACGGGAAGTGATATCCCATTCTACAACTGAAGTTAAGGACTTAACAGATTTTACTAAAACGTCCGCTACTTGATTACCTAGTTTAGGAACATAATTAAAACCCAAAAAGTTTTGACAAAGATGTGCTAATCTGTCAGCCTCATCAAGACAGGCTTTAGCACGCCATGAGATGTCCTGAGAATGACCTGTAAGTACTTGAAGATGCTTTCACAGTCGCCTTCGATGCTGAAATTATGAATCTGTTTTTCCAAAGCCCAAGTTGACGCCTGCAAGACTCCTATAGCTTCTGCTTCTTGTGGATCTGCACTTGATGATTGCCATGCTCTTCCACCTTGACAGATACATGCATCATTTCTTAAGATTAAGGCATAACTGGAAGGTAGATATTTGGATACCCATGCTGCATCTACATTTATCTTTAGTGTATTTGTATTAGGCGCTTTCCATGTATGTTGTTTCTTCTTTGTATTCAAGCCTTTGATTCTCACAGTTTTTCTTTTTCTGAATTTCTACAACTAGGCTTCTAGCTGATTTGGATTTGTTCTCAAAAACTCTATCACATCTTTCTTTCCAAATAAACCACATTTTGGTAAGGAGAAATTCCAAGGAAATATTTGTTCTAGGATTAGCAAGCCATTTGTTGCAGAGTTCTATCATTGTACACGTAGTATCCAAAGATAATTAAACTGGATAGGGGGAGGATTCCCAGATTTCTTTGGCATAGGGACAGTGGAAAAGAAGATGTTCAGTGAGGCAAAACCTCTTTGACTTTTCTATAAAGCTTAGCATTGGTTGGTAAGGCATTTTGGAGACATTTTCAAATGAACAGCTTGATTCTTTCTGAGATATTTAAACTCCATAGACATTTCCAAAAAGATTTAGGTAATGCTAGACTAGTTATGTCCTGGCCTGCTTCATTTAGTTTATCATACATAGATTTAACAGTAATTCACCTGAGGTTGGTAGCTTCCATCTAAGTTGATCTTTTCTAAGTTCATTGTGCTTATCTCTAAACAAATGAATCCTACTAATTTTTCTAGAAATATCTTCAGGGAAGGAGGCAACTATTAAGGAAAAATTCCATTTAAAAGTTTCCTAGTCAATCAAGTCTGAGACCCAAATTAAGTTGCTATTGTTGTCATATTTAATATTTTCTATCGTACCCTATTTTCCTGGGATCCAGTTTTCATTCCATATGTTTATGTCTTGGCCATTACCTACTTCCCAAATATTATTTTGTTTAACCAGCTCTAATCCTTGTCTAATACAATTCCAGGTCCAAGAACCTGTTTTTGAGGGTCTAGTTCTAAAAGGAGATTTATTTCTAAAGTATTTTGATCCCATAGTTTTTGCCCAAAGAGCCTTAGGTTCCTTAACTAGTCTCCATGCTAGTTTTGCTAACATTGCTAGGTTAAATTTTCTAGCATCTCTAAAACCTAAACCCTCTTTGGTTAACGGTTTACAAACATTTTAGATTCCATTATTTCAAGGATAGGGGCAAAGGTTTATATTTTTGATCTGTCCAAAAATAGAGGTGCTCCTAAGTAGGTGTCTTTAAGATTTATCTGCTTAATTTTCAATAATTTTGACATCATTCTTTGATGTTTAGGTTCAACCTTTTTGCTAAAGAATACACCTGATTTATCAAAATTTATGATTTGTCCCGAGGCTTTACTAAAAGTATCTATTGTATCTAGTAAATTCCTACATTTTACTAAATCGGCTCTTAGGAAAATAAGGCAGTCGTCTGCAAAGAAGAGGTGAGATATAGGTTCACTTTTAGGAGTTATTTTAACCCCATGAAGGAGCTTCTTTTGCTCCTGAGATAGGAGCAGCCTAGAGAAGATTTTCATACATATGATGAATAAATAAGGAGAAAGGGGATCTCCTTGTCTAAGACCTCTAGTAGGTTTGAAAGAAACACCAGGAGTTCCATTTAGTAAAACGGAGATAAACGTTGTATAGATGCACTGTTCTTTAATTTGGCAAACCTCTTGATTGAAACCAAAAGTTTTAAGTGTAGTTAACAAGAAGTTCCAATTTACTCCATCGAAAGATTTAGACATATCTATCTTAATCCCTAGGCCTCATGTTTTAGCCTTTTTCTTTTAAAAAGAGTGGATTATTTCATGGGCTACTATGATATTATCAAATATCTGTCTAGAAGACAGGAAAGCTGATTGGAAATGGGATATTAATTTGTCTAAATGAGGTTTTATTCTGTTAGCTAGCAATTTTGCTATGACTTTATAGATAGTGTTACACATCCCTATTGGTCTAAATTGACTAGGGTTTTTAGGGTGTTTTATTTTAGGAATTAGGAAAAGGTGAGTTTTGTTTAAGTCTGGGTTCATTGTTTTATTTTTGAAGAAATTTTGAATTGTTTCAGTTACCTGTGGGCCTACTAAGCTCCAATTATGGATGGAAAAGCTAACCGGAAAGCCATCCGGTCCAGGTGATTTGTTGGGTTTCATATTTTTTTAAACAGAGAGGATTTCCTCATGAGAAGGGATATGGAGAATACTTGGATTGTCTTGAGGGGAAATAACATGAGAGATATTTTCAAAGATGGGGTTGTGGAACTGAGGAGATATAGGTGAATTATAGGTGAATTATCAGAGGTTTCAGTAAAAAGAGAGGTAAAATAGGTTGTTAGGATAAAACTAATCTCATTTCTATCTGTAGTAACTATCCCCTGATCAGGGATCATGCTTTGAATAGTGTTCCGTTTCCTTCTTCTTAAAGTAATAGCGTAAAATACTTTGCATCTCTTTCTCCTAGGGTTAATATATTATCTCTTGATTGTTGTTTAGATATAGCCTCTTGAGTATCATAAAGGTTTTCTAATTCTCCTAACTTGTCTTTCAACTTTTTCTGATTTGACACAGAAGACCTATTCCTCTGTAAACTTTCTATTTCTTTAAGTAATCTATTAATTTTCTTAGCTGGTAAATCGAAAATATTTTTCTTACAATTTGGAAGGTTTTGTCCTGCTATTTTCAGGTTGTTAACTAGATTTATAACAGCATCTTCTTCAGTGTTGAGGTGCCAAGATTGTTTTATAACTTTTATACATGACATGTCCTTTAGCCAAGTATCATAAAATTTGAACACCCATTCTTGTTTAGAGAATTTGGGATCTAAAGATAGAAGAATGGGACAATGATCTGAGCCTATAACTGGTAGATGAGATAAAGAAGCATTTGAGAACCGTGAGTGTCAGTTTGCATTTTAAACTGCTCTATCTAGTCTTTCTTGTATATTATGAATTCCTTCCCTATGGTTATCCCAAGTGAAATCATTTCCTATGTAACCTAAGTCATCCAAACTGTGTTTTGTATTCTTAAACTTTTCTGTTGGGCGTTGTTGCATAAAATATACTCTCGTCGTCCCTAAAAAGTTGACCTATTTGATTCTAAATTTCGTCCCATCAGTAGATGACCTACCTCACTAATCAAGGCGATATTTAAGGCAAGTTTGGTATTGCAGTGAGTTTGATAAAATCGCTTTCCTGTTATATTGTTGCGTTGTGAAAACAAAGCGGTTAGACGTTTAGTAAACTGTAATACGTAAAGTGATTTAGAACCAATAAATGTAACTTCTATTTGGTAAATTGTTATACTGAGGTGTTTATGATGTAACTAATAATGAAAATAATGAAATAGACATGGTTTAAAAATTACTTTTAAATGACATCTATTAATAATAAAACATATTTTTAATTGGGTCATGTTAACCTATATATCAGGATATAGGTTAATGAACATTTAAAAACTATTTTTTTGCATTAGTTTTACGAATTTTCTTGGTTATCTAAATTTTTATAGAAATCTGATATTGTTATTTTTAAGAGGTATATTTACACTTTTATCCTTATAAATATTAAATGAAGGAAGACGCGTAACTTTCTTCCACTAACATTACCTCGGTAAAAGTTATTTAATTGTCGATGTCACTATAATACAGTGGTAAAGTCGTTGGGTGATGATACCAGCGACCTGGGATCGAAACTTGCCAGCACCAAATTCTTTACCGATAAAAAAAAGTTATTTAATTCCCTTTATAAATCTCTGTTGATTTTCTCTCTTAACTAGCCTACAAACACAGTCTCTTCCCCTTCTTATTATTTTCCTTCTGTTTAGAAGTTTTGTGCCAATAGAAAATCAGATAGATCAATCCAATCTAAACTCTAAATTAAGGAACACTAAGGATTTTGTGATATGTAATCATAATCATTAGATAATTTCATATCAAGATGTTAATCAAAACTAATTATTGCATTTTTATTTTGGTTTGTATAACCTAAACTGATTTAGGAATTGTGAAGGAATAACAATCCCCAGCTAGGGTTTATATCATCTTGATATCCTTTTTTTTTAAAAAAATTAGAGATGGCCTTTTTCCTCTTTGAAAGCTCTGTATGGCTACAATTTCTGGTAATGGATCCGAAAAAAGATATAGAAAATTATCTCTTTCAATATTGTATAAAATTGTTGCTTGATTATTTGAAACCGGATATATGAATCTGGAGGAGATGATATCCTTTTGATGATGTGGAAGAAAGGCTTCTCTTAAATATAGTCCATGCTTTTATTAACCACGGCCCATCGGACTTTGGTCAATAGAGTTTGATTATAATTTTAGTTTGACCATTTTTTATTTATTGTTATTGATAGCCCACAAACTAGGTAAATGAGTCATGTAACGGGTGAGACAGTGATTTCAGAATCGAGGACTCGGTAACCAATAGATATCATCAGTTTCTTATGATCCTAGTACACGCTCTGCTTTATTTCGTCATTATTACAATCATCGCATTTCAATTTTTCATCATAATTTGGTTTTGATGGTTTTAAGGTTTTCATCTTCAACTATAGCTAGGGCTAACTATTCTGTCCACTGTATTCACTCGATTCCAAGTAACGTATAATTCTTATTATTGCGAAGAAGTATAATGTTAAACCCAAGTTATCCTTGCTTACAGTGAAATGCCAAAATCAAATTCTGTAATATTCACTTGAGATAAGGATCCTTTCACTGACCTGGTTGAAAACACGGGGTTATAACGACCACACCCCATATTTCGTTCGGCAATATGTATGGACTAAACTCCAATATAATTCTGTGAGCACCAACTTGAAAGCGAGCTCAATCAACAAAGATATTAAATAGCTTTATCTCTTTGTCAATACAATCAACAAATCGACAGATACAAACTCGTGAGCCTGATTGATGTGAGAATAACTTGGATGGTACCAAAGACCAATGCCCAAGTGTCAATCAAGTTCTATCCAACAAACAAAGTAGGATTTATCAACTATGATTGATTTACACACAACCTATGATATTTCAATTATATAAACAAATATAATGCGGGAAAGAAATAACAGATCCACCAGAAATTTTGTTAATGAGGAAACCGCAAATGAAGAAAAACCTTGGGACCTAGTCCAGCATTAAACACCACATTGTATTAAGCCACTACAGACTCTAGCCTACAACAGGTTAACTTAGAACTGGAATGTAGTTGATCCCTGACAAAGTCTCACACCGATTAAGGTACAGTCGCGTTCCTTACGCCTCTGAATCCCAGCAGGACTCTACGCACTTGATTCCCTTGCTGATCTCACCCACAACTAAGAGTTGCTACGACCCAGAGTCGAAGCTTATAAACAAACCTGTCTCCCACATATAAGTTTATTCTGGTTGTTGTGTACATCTTTAGAGAAATCAAAGTGAACAGGAAACTCAACTAATACCCTGGACTTATACTCCCGGATAGCGGTCTATAAATATTAGTCACTTCATAATAACCCAACTGATTAACAGAAAAAAAAATATTGTGAAATCACAAGAGTCTGAGACGAAGAACTGTGTGACTACTTTTTATATCTTACCTATCGGAGATAAATCTCGAGTAAATCTTAGAGAAGATAAAACTCAATACAATATAAAAATTAAGATCAGAATACGCAACTACAGAGAAAATAGTTGGATCTGGCTTCACGAATCCCAAATGAAGTCTTCAAGTCGTTAACCTAATAATGGTTTTGGAAAACCTAGGTTAAAGGAGAATCGAATCTAGTTTGCAACTATGACACACGGAAGTGTCGGGATTAGGTATACCAGATGCTAGAGTTCTCCCTTATATAGTCTTTCACATCAGGGTTGCTTTCAATCAAAGCTAAGATAACTTAGTAACAAAGCAATTGATATTCACCGTTAGATGAACTCCTTATTTAAGATCCAAGCTAAGTCTGCTTAAAAACTAAGCAATCAATCTCCATCGTTAGATGGTATTAGCTTGATACACGCAAATGAAATATACATATATTTATATATGGATAAATCGTACCCAAACGTGTATACCTTGTTGCCTCAATAATAGTTAACCGAAGTTAGCCATATTAATACTTATAACTTATCCATATTCATCTAACACTTCTAGATCAAATATGATGACCAATCAATCATGATAGATAATCAAATGAATCTAAATGTGTTTCAAGAGAGTTGTACAAATGTTCATCATCTTACAGGAATATGAATATGAACCATTTGAAATAAAATCGATTTGGTTTGTAATTGTACAAAGTACTTATACAATAACCAATTCATGAACATAATGCCACGGTTTGTAAAACAAGTTTACATTCCTTTATCATTAAAGTTCCAGGGACTTTGTTCGCAAACTGAGTTGGCAAACGAACCTGAATTCATGAGTATGAAAATTCATACTTGCCGATTTTAGAACTTGACCACCATGTTCGCAAACTGAGTACGCGAACAAGAGTTTCGAACATTGGCTTTGTCCAGCCGTTTGCAAACAAGGTACACGAACACCAGCTCCATACTTGACCTTGTCTATCCGTTCGCAAACAGGGTACGCGAACAACATCTCCGAACCTTTTCAGAAAAACCAGTTCGCAAATAATTGTTACGTGCCTGAACTAGACTTACACAGTTAGCTTGCATACAAAGTATACAACATTTATTATATCCAATCATGGTAGTCGTTCTAAAACTCTCATTTAATTATTGAAACATCCTTGGAAGACAACAATGGTAATATTACACATACCACTTGCTTCTAGTAATTTTCAAGTGATTAATCGACCAATACAAAACTTCCCAAGTTGATATCAAATGATTGTCTCACGCAAATCATGTAAGATATTCAATGTAATTTTCACATGGTCGTCTTTGACTTAATATTTAGTTTCCAACAAATAAATTGTCTCCAACTATACTCGTCAAGAATACGATGAACTTAGCTAAAGCTAAAAGCTTCCAATACATGTTTCGAGTAATAGATAAGCGAGATAAACTCGGCTCAAAATATCAAATGTGTATAATGTAAAAGTTTATATAGCTATACGACTTGGTCCCATTAAAAGGTATAATAAAATAGACTTCTGAGTGATGGATAAGTTTTAGTCTCCACATATCTTTTGTTGATGAAGTTCCTCCAAGCTCTTCAGTAGATCTTCTTCTTCAATTGGTGAATGCCTTAAAGTCTAATGCTCAACTATACACTTCTATCCTAATCCGAGACATAGCTATAAGTAGACTAGAAATCAAGTATACAGTTTTGATCAACTAAACTTGACAAATAAGGTTGAGATAGCAACTCTTGATAGTTCGACCAAGCAATGCTCTAACAATCTCCCCCTTTGTCAATTTTAGTGACAAAACTATCAATACATATGGATTACAAAATAAATAAACTTTGTAGCCACTGATCCATCATGCTTGATTTCCTTGGATCTTCAACTTCCTTAAATTCTTTGTTACTTTAAGTTCTCCAGCGATTCTCAACGTGTTCAACTCAACATCATTGTTTTAGAAGATCTGTAGCAATAACAATACGAAAACGAAGGTTCTCAATAATTGTTGTTCAATGTCACAGTATTATTATATAGAATCAAAGTCTAATTGCATCACAACTTAGAAATAATACTATAGTGATATGTATCACTCCCCCTTAGTCAATACTTCCATCTTAGAATGAAAACCACTCCCCATTACAGAATGACCCGTAAACCAAATGCATGTAGTGTGAACTACTAAATAATTCTCCCCTTCTTTGTCAATATAAATTGGAAAAGGTACGAAACTACGGGATCATAATGAATTCTCAAAAGATAATTCATGACTAAAAGAGAACATATCAACTTTGATTTGATGATTTCATATAGTCGAAACTTAGTGTATTCATCAAGGAGTTTATAAAGATACAAGATAACTCTTTCAAAATTCCACAATCGCTCTCCCAACAAAGATATGACAATTAAGAACAATTTCATTTAAGAACTCTCCCCCATTTGATGTCATTCCCAAGAGAACAACATGAGCGAACTTACGTTTACGAGAAAAGAAGGATTTCTTTGGGCATTAACAAATCACATGGATTTGTATCCAGTAAACTCGAATAAATTAACCACAAGAAGATCTTATTGGTCAATTTACCCGGAAGTCACTTAACATAAGAAAACTTATGGGGTAGATACAGTACTTTCACATAATAAAGGATCATGGAAAGATAAATACTACGGAGTTTTCTTCAAAAGTTCATTCTATCTTTTGTCGATATTTGCATAAAGACACAATAAACTTAACTTCTGAGCATATATGAGATAATAGCATAGTTCACGAATGTAAAGACAATATTTATCATAAAAAATTTGCAATAAATAAAACTAGTAAGATTAAATACTGCAAAATCATCTTCCAAATAACCTAGAATTTGAATAAATAAATCTAAAAACATTGCAAAATGAAAATCGTTGGTGTTTTGGGGTAAAAACTGCTTCTGCTGGTTCTGGTAAATTTGGGTGTGTTGACGAGAAACGAATTTAGACCTAAACAAATGCACTGCACGGGAGTACTTTAGATTCGAGAGATCAATCTGTACAATCCTGGCCTAAACCAAGAAATGGCCGTTCCAGTCTTGCTTCAGTCACAAAATGAAGAAGAAGGATTGGTCTTAGGGAGGGAAGTGGAGAAGGTATTGAGACCAAAATGGTTAATTCTGAAGGTGTGGCTATTTATGACTTGTATCAGAATTTGGAACTGGCTTGCGGAATGTAAGCTATCAGTTCTTTTGTGTTTTTCTGGATACTTGTTGTTGTTAACCAAAAATTGTCGTTTGGTCGAAATAGGTAGAAACCTATTTATAGAAGTCATAATTGAATGCATCATGTTCTCATAGGAAGTGGGAGTGATTGAGTAATTGATAAGTGGGGTAATGTGGGAGTGATTGAGTGATTGAGTTAGTTTACACCCACTACTTCTTTCCGCCACTAACAGCCTGCTTTCCTGACACTTTCTTATAATAGGCGTGTTGCACGCTGCACGTTGTAAACCGCCAGACCAATACCATGATGAACACGAACATTAACTCTTATCTTTTATTATTCAAAGTTATTCCTTAATTACTCAAGAAGATCTCGGTATGAAATAAATTAAGAATTTTTTGATTAAGGTTGTTAGTTTATATGCTTTAATTACCAACAATTAAATGCATATCTCTAGAAAATAAAAATTAGTAATATGCATTTACTAATTGGAGATATTCTATTGAGAGATTTCATAAAATATTGGACAAAGCATTTCTTGGAATTATGAAAACCAATTTGGGTATTTATTGCATATCTTGAGAATACTTGCGGTTTTGGAAATCCCTTGGTGTCCAATCATCCTTGGTCTATAAATACCTAAGTTTGAATTTCTAGCTAACTATCCTAAGAGCCAGGCAAACTTCATCTTTTTGTTGTTTTTGGTGGAGCCGTCTATCTGGAGAGGAGATTACCCTAATTAGGAGAAATCTCTTACGACCGCTCGTTTAAAGACTTCTGTGGGATCAAGAAGCTCTACGAGTACCATTGGTGAGAAACTAGATATTACAGTTTATTAGTTTTCGTTTGATTTGATTGACTAACGGTTGTTGAACTTTGATTGCACCTAGTTTGTTTATTCTTGAGAATTTTCTTTTCTGATTCACTCAAACTAGATCGAATTTTCGACGTGATCTTTAGAACTGTTTGTAAATCAAAAGACATCCTATGATAATCCTTTATTAACAGACTTCGTTCTGTGTGTGATTGATCACAAGAGATTGAAGTGGTGTTGTGCAGGTTTATTTGAAGATTGAAGAAAATTTGAAGACGAAGAAGATCTCTTATTGGTTTCTCATATCTTTGTGTAGCACAAACCTTGATCGGCTGGGATCCAACTAGAATCGGAATTATTCGATTGATTAGTTGCGTGAGATCGGTAACACCTAATAGTTTTTTTGAGTTCTATTTTGATTGTTACAAATCCGAATCTTATTACTTAGATAATAGAGATTGGATTGATCTAACCAGGTAAAGGAGTTTATTAGATTAAACGGAAGAGCCTTTGCATATGGCTTGAGATATCTTTATATGGAAAGAATCAATAGAGTTGTTACCAAACAGATTTATTGTTCCTTTACTATTTGGAATACGATCCAAAGGAATTGTTCCAGTGCGTGCACTTATTGAATGTCGGAAGCGCAGGGATACTGAAGAAACTAAGTGAACTAGGGTTAGTTGCTTTGTTTCAACTATACGAAGTTGGTTTAGATTTTGTATAGCAGCTTAATTCTGGGAGTATTCAATTCTGTACTAGGTCCCGGGGTTTTTCTACATTTTTGGTTTCCTCGTTAACAAAATCTTGTCGTGTCTTTTACTTTTCTGTTTCCGCAATTATAATTGTTTATTATAATTAGAAGTAAAATACACAAACGTTAACTCCGCTTTACTTGATAGTGATCTTATAGTATTTGGTTAAGTCCGAACCTATTATCAAGTAATCACACTTTGATTGTTGCATTGTCTCAATATCGTATTCATAGACGATCACACAAACTATGAATACCGATTTGTCGTATTGTCTCGACTTTTTCCATAGACAGTCACTTTCGGTAAGAGGACTTTTAGGTGGATAAATTAAAGATTGTGGTGTATTTGGGTACCCTCGTATTTTCAATGTTAAATACTGTAAAGCTCCAACAATGCTACGATATTCAGTAGCATCGGGTAATAAACTACTACGGTCGGAGGAAATATCACCAGAAATACTAAGTGGAGTCTGAATTGGTTTGACTCCATCCATTTTTGCTCGAATAAAAAGATCATGAGCATAACATTGTTGAGAAAGAAATAAACCCGGAGAGGTACGAGTCGCCTTAATGCCAAGAAAATAAGACAAATAACCAAGATCTTTAATCGCAAAATCTTGTTGAAAACAGGTAAGAATAGAATTTATACCTTTTGAACTTGAACCAATAACTATGATGTCATCAACGTAAACCAACAAATAAAATGTACCATATGTGCCCTTGTGAATAAATAGAGAGGAGTCACACTTGTAGTAAACACAATCTGTTACAAGAAGGTACTAAGCCTGTGATACCACGCACAAGGAGCATGTTTAAGTCCATAGAGAGAACGATGTACTTTACAAACATGTGTACGAAATCGAGAGTCCACATAACCCGGAGGTTGTTTCATGTATACTTCCTCATTAAGATGACCATGTAAAAATGCATTTTGCACATCAAGTAGATGGATGGGCCAATTGGAAGACAAAGCCAGTGTAAGAATAATGTGAATAGTGCACGGTTTGACAACCAGACTGCACGTATCATTATAATCTACTCCCTCTTGTTGATTATATCCTTTAGCAACCAAACGAGCTTTATAGCATTCAATTGTATCATTAGCTTCGCGTTTGATACAAAACACCCATTTACAACCAATAACATTCATTGAAGGATCGTATGGTACTAGTGACCAAATACCATTACGAATTAATGCATTAACCTTTTCGTCTGAAACCTTGCGCCATTTTGGATTAGTGTGGGCCTGTGAATAACAAGTAAACTCAAAAATAGAGTCAGTAACCAACGCATACTTGGAAGCGTGTAAAATTTTGGCTTGAAGATATCGTCTTTAGCTCTAGTCACCATAGGATGGGTTCCTAAAATAAGTGGGACAGTAGAAACCGATACTTCGGAAAGGGGCAGTGGAGTAGCATCAACGACAGTAGACACAGGCACTTATGGATCAGGTGCTAAAAATGAACTTTGCGAAGTAAAAACAGGAGAAGGTTCTGTAAAATCAACACCCATTATATCCGAAGAAACAACAATATGGTCAACAGATGAAGAAACAGAATATGGGGTCAAACAGAGCTGAGTAGATGAGGATTGGTTGGTACCAAAAGGATATGGGTTGACAGACCGACAGTGTTGGGGATATAAAGTAGGAAGAGAATTTCCTAAACTGGCTGTATTGGCGGTACTAGGTTTGCAGCAGAACGAGTAGAAAATACTGGTGGTAAAGAAATAGATAAAGGTGAATGGAGAATTACCTGAGAACGAGCCGATGCTTGAGAAGGAGATGGCGCGGATGCAAAGAAAAAGGTGGTCTCGTCAAAAAAAACATGGCGGCTTATATAGATGGGACCCGTAGGAATATGAAGGCACTTGTAACCTTTGTGTGATGGACTATATCTAATAAAAACACAAGGAGAAGAAAGAGGCTCCATTTTATGAGACCTTTACGTACGTAGGTGGGGATAATAAAGACAACCAAACACACGAAGAGAAGTGTAATCTGGTGAGAGACCAAAATGAGCTTCATACATAGAGGAATTGTCAAGAGAAGACAAAGGAACACGATTCATTAAGTAACAAGCAGTGTAAAAAGAATCATATATACCAATATGGAGATGGTACAAAGGCCATATTTAGGAGTGTATGACCAGTTTCACGAATATGATGATGACGACGTTCTACTAAACCATTTTGTTATGTAGTATGTGGGCATGAAAAACGATGGAAAATTCCAAGTTTTTGAAGGTGCGGAGTAAGTTTGTGATACTCAGCATCATATTAAGGTATAAATATTTTGATATTACGATTAAAAAGATTTTCAACATGCTTTTAGAACAAAAAGAATATAGAAAAAATATCACATTTCTGAGACATAGGAAACATCCAATTAAAACGACTAAACGCATCAATAAATATGATATAATATACGTAGCCTTCATTAGATAAAATATGAGCAGGTCCCCAAACATCAAGACAGTTAAATCTAATAAATTTGAATAAGTAGATTTACTAGAAGGCATAGGTAACTTATGACTCATATTTTCATGACACGGTGAACAAAAACTAATAGTTTGGCTTGAAACTGGAAGAGAAAACTTGGAAACAACTTTGCGAATTGTGCGCATCATTGGATGTACAATCTAGAGTGCCAGTCCTATAAACTAACACGTTCTCCTACGTAAACTTTAGGAGAATTATACGAATCATCAAGTTGATAGAGACCACCCTCTCTAATTGGTACTCTCACTAGTGGTATAGGAGTAGCTACTAATTACTTAGAAGAATCTTATGGTTTCATGAATGCTTTGGAGTTAGAAGTTGACTGGAAATTGCAGAATATCATTACTGTTTCAGATTCAAAAACAGTTCTTGCAGAATTTTCTCAGGGGAAGGTTCCTTGGTTTCTGAAAGGGAAATGGAAAATGGCACAAATAAAGGTGGAAAAAATAAGGTATCATCACTGCTACAGAGAAGTAAATTTCTCAGCATATAGCATTGCCAAAAGGAGCTTCTTTAGCAGCAGGGGAAAGATTATTACACATGGGAAGACCTCCTTATCCACCAAGGATTGAAATGCCAGATGTGGACTACTTCAGATTTTGTTAGTATGAGCATCTAGATTCAGTTTGAGTTCTAGTCATTTTTCACATGTCAATTTTCTCTCTTGTAATTGAATTGCAACAATTTTGAAATTTCAATAAAGCTTATGTGATTCAGGAAAAAAAAAAAAAAAAAAGACCACCCTCTCTACGGCCGCGAAAAAGAACCTTCCTGGTACATCGATGCTTCACAAGACAAAATTTTGGATGAAACTCAAACAAGACATTATTATCAGTGGTAAGACGAGAAACAAATAAGAGATTCTGAGAAATTTATGGAGCAAAAAGAATATTATGAAGGTGTAACTTACGGTTTGGAGTGCCTAAGATAGATGAGCCAACATAAGAAAATGGAATAGAGGAACCATTACCCATTTGAACTTGATCAAGACCTGTATTCAGAGGGAAATGGGAGACGAGAAAGATCATTAGTAATATGATCCGTGGCACCACTTTCAGGAATCCATGGAGAAGAGGAAAGCAAACTGGACGATTGAGCAACAAACGCACGAGGTGCAGTTGAAGGTGGTTGACGACGTAGTGGACGAAAACTCCTGTCAAAACGATTCCAACATTCAGAGGCTTCATGATTCTTACGGCCACATAACTGACATGTTGTTTCTGGAAGGCCAGCACCGCGCTGAGTTTGTGGTCTGTTGGAAATATTACGAGATTGAGAAGAAGCATACAGTGCATGAGAAGAAGTATACTGGACAGGTGAGCGAGAAGATGATGATGCAGGTAAACGAGACGATGGAGGTGCAACCATATTAGCTACAGGATGAGAGTTCAGAGTTCATGATATCAGCAACTTGGATTGTTGTTCAATACGTAGTTCAAAAGTAAGTAGATACGTAAGAACATCTTCTGTCGTGAGAGAACCCATATTGGTAGTAAGAGAGGTAAAAATGGAATCATATGAACTGTCTAAACCATCAAGAAGACAATGTCGAAATTCTTTGTCAGTGACGGTTGTATTGGCAGCAGCTAGACTATCAACAATATCTCGAGCACGATCTATATATGCTCACATAGTTTGAGACCCTTTCTTCAAAGCACGCAATTCACAATGAAGATGATGGATTTGAGTATCAGATTTGGAAGCATATTGAGATTAAAGAGAGGTCCATACTTCTTAAGCAGTAGTTAGGCGATGAACATGGCGAAGAACAACAGGAGTTAGAGATGAAAACAACCAGCTGGGTAGAATTTTATCATGTTTTCTCCATGAAACAAAGACAGGATTAGGAGATTGATCAGCAAAAGTAAGTAAAAGATAAGGAGTTGCACTGGTAACATGTCCATATAATTCATAACCTTGAAGATAGGGTTAAAAATGCGCATGACATAACGAGTGATTTGTTTCGTCAAGCTTGACTGTGATGATGTGATGGGGTTGAGAGAATTAAAGAGAAGACATAACAGAAGATTGTATACAAGAAACAAAGGACGTGATTAAAGAAGAAGTAGTAGAGGGCATTGAAGAAGATATGGTTGAAGAAATTATTGAAAATTCAGTTGACATTGTAGAGGATCGAGAAAGGCTGATACCAAGATAGATTTACTTAAGGTTTAGGTTAACTAAAAGAATAAACAGAATAGACTTAAACAGAACTTTTATTATTGATTTCAATTGTACATAATATGCATAAAGAGACTAGATATATATATACAAGAGTTTCTTGGACCTCAATCTAATGTGTTTCCTAACTGATTACGATTTCCCAATATATAAGTAATTCCAAAAGAGAACAAACTATTATTACAGAAACTACCGTGTACAACCTTGAGTCACGTTGTACATGTACTGAATATTGTGTTAACACTTACTACTATTAAAGTCAATACCGTTTGCGCTCTATATACCTACTGAATATTGTGTTAACACTTACTACTATTAAAATCAATAACGTATGCGCTCTATATACCCCGCAATCCAAACTTTTATCCCCCAATAGGCCAACACCAACTTTATATGGGAGTGACGAAACTTGGGCCTCAAGTATGTCTTTTCAACTGGATTTCTTGTTGTTTTTTTTTTAACCAGAGATAAGAATGATATTAAACGACTTAAGAGTTTATGAAATACATCCTCCAGCAGTTGAACATTTATGATGTTGGGAGGAGAATTAGACCATATTCTAAACACTATATCAACTCTTGCATGTTTAGATAGAATATCTGCCACTTTATTTCCTTCTTTTAGCACATAACTGTATTGCCAAGAGGTAAAAGTTCTAAAAACATTTTTGATATCAAAAATTAAATTATGGAGCCTCCAATCAATGTTGAAACTCTCATTATTCACTGCATCCACCAACAGCTTAGGGTCTATTTTAAAGTTTACGGCCTCCATTCCTAAGTCTTTTGCCCAATAAGTCGCTTCCTTTATTCCCTCGCGCTCCGCCTTCCCTGCACTGAAAACTTCTATTAAGTAGGTGCATTTTGAGCTCCAGTCCCTCCCTGCAAAATCACGAAGAATTAGACCGATATCACCTGTTTTAGTATTATCATTGAAGCTACCATCAGAATCAATAGTAAAAACTCCCATAGGAGGTTAACTAATGAATGTTCTCCCTGTTTACTCTATGTTCTGTAATTCTACTCAATTTAAGTCTAGACTCATGTTCAACTATATATTTCCTGCAATTTACAATTATCTTCAGGAGAAAAGTTCATTCCCCCAAAGACGTTATCGCATCTGGATGACCAGATAGTTCAAGCAATATTAACAATCTTGCTAATGTCCTCTTCTCTAATTTGTTTAGCATGCAAATTATTAAACTAGTCACGTAACCAATCCTCTAGAGAGACATTATAATTAAAATGCAGACCCAATATCAAATAACATCCAGCTTTTGAAACCATACACTCCATAATAATGTCTGATGGATTTCTTGAACCTATGAACAAAAAGGACGTATTCACTAGTTTGTCTATTTTAGGCAGTATATTTTTGATGCACTTCTACTGAAACTGGTTCACTCTTTGGAGAAAGAAAGTTTTTGTAGCCTCTAGAATGTCCATTTCATTATGTTTCTGTTAGACAATAGCTCGGTTGAACCCACCAAGCGTTGGTATGTCAAATTTGGTTATCATATTTTAATGAATCAAAACTCATTTAAAGAGTTGTTTGATTATGTACTAGAGTCAACTTCGTATAGGTTAGCTTGAAAGTATTAGGATATGAGACAATACCAGTATTGCGAAGACTTGAAGATGTGAAGAAGCAAGGAGCTACAACTACAACATCATCCTTCCACTTGAGGTTAGTGATATTTGACTTGAACTGTTTCATTCCCTAACGTATCTTTCAAGTCGTGCATATTAAAAACAATACTGCGAAGCATGTTTAAACTCTAGATAGACATAGTATTAAGGAATACAATATGAGGTTAATTGCTTAACTATTAAACTTTGTAGATAATGCATCGACATAGTCGTTTAAATGCTATTGTGATTATGTATGGGTATCAGGTGAGGATTTCATCCTAGGAAACAATGTTTTACATGTGTTTTAAGGAAGTAAATTCATGAACTTTTTTTGTGAATCGAAAAGGAATTCGCCAGGCATTGTTGGTATTGTTATTCATTGCATATCTTTTGAACAACCAATATGTGTGATTAGTATAACCTCTCATGACTTGATTATGTTCTTGGTAAAACTATTCACAAAGGCCTGACTTTTGTGTTGGTATGACTTTTATTAGTGAAACCGATCTTAAGTAATCACCTAAGATGGTATGATCGAGTTTGTGATTTGTGTATGACCAACTCTGGGTAAAGGGTAACCGATCCTAGTAAAAGGTGCAACACATCACAAAGGGGAATCGATCCTTGTATGAGGTGCATCAAGTTTATAGGAGAAAGGGGAACCGGTCCTATGAACATGTACAACACATTTTTAGGCAAAGAGGAACCGATCCTATGGACATGTGCCACACATTAAAGTTAGATACCATATATATGTGAGGAACCGATCCTAGTACCTAGTCAACCGAATTTTGGAAAGCTAGTGTGACTATGCACGGTACTCACATGGAGGTAGAACCGAAACTTGTTTTGGTAAAACCGTGAAACCCATGATTTGTGAGTGAGTGTTCTTGATCAATAACATAGTTCTTGAAAGTCAGATGAACCAATTATAAACTTTTTTGGAAGTCTGGCAAATCAGTTTCAAGGTTGTAAGTATGAAAGAGGACTTACAAAGTAAGGATGTCGACATACTTTGAACATGTGCAGTAACGCTTATCTTTAATTGTTCAAAGTTATTCCTTAATAGCTAAAGGAAGAAAATCCCAGGATCGAAACATATATAAGTTAAGAATCTTTTATTTAAGGTTTTTAATTTTATTTAGGAAAATGAGAATTAGTAACGTGCATTTACTAGTTAAAGATTTTCCAAGAGTTTTTCGGTCAATATTTTGGACAGAGCATTTCCAGGAATTATGGAAACCGAATACGAGCTTTAATGAATATCTTGAGAATATTTTTGGTTTTGGAAATTCCTTGGTGTTCAAACTTCCTTGGTCTATAAATATGAAAGTTTACATTTCTAGCAAATTAATCCTTCGTGACAACAAACTTCCTCGGTTGTGTTGTTACTGGTGAAGCCGCCTATTCGGAGAGGAGAGTAACCTAATTAGGAGAAATATCTTACGTCCGCTCAGTTTAAAGTCTTCTTGGGATTGAGAAACTCTATTAGTACCTTTGGTAGGAAACTAGATAATTGTGGTTTATCTTTTTTTTCGATTGATTTGATAGACTAGCGGTGGTTGAACTTTGATTGCACCTAGTTTGTTTATGCTTGAAGATCTTCTTTTCTGATATAAGATTCACTCAAACTAGTTCAAAGTTTCGACAGGTATCTTTAGACTGTTGTTAGATCTAAAGACGATCTTGTGATAATCCATTGTTAACAGACTCCGTTCTGTGTATGATTGATTACAAGAGATTCAAGTAGTTGTGTGCAGGTGTTTATTGAAGATCTAAGAAGATTTAAAGACAAAGAAGAGATAGAAGATTTCTGACTTGGTTATATAAATATGTGGTGTGCACAATACTTGTTTCGGTAATAAAGGATCCAACTATAATCGATTTATCCTTGTGGTATTTTTATAGAATAGTTGTGTAGATTAACATCAATACATTTCCTTGGGATTAAAGGTATTGACTGCAAAATCTTAACGATTACCTTTTGGTGATTGAACATAAGATAGATCTTGGAACCTGACAAAGGAGTTTATGTTAAGATAAACAGAAGAGCCTTTTTCCAACTCATATCACTTGGTTGAAGAGAGTTGATACCAAACAGATTTGTCGTTCCTTTACTTTTTGGAATACGAAACAAAGGAATTGTTCCAAGTAGGTGACTTATTACAGGTCGGAGGCGTTGGAATACAGACGGAACTAGATGAAATATAGGTTTAGTTGCTTGGTCTCAACTATACGAAGTTGGTTTATCTTGTATAGTGGCTTAACCCTGAGAGTATTCAATTCTGGACAAGGTCCCGGGGTTTTTCTGTAGTTGCGGTTTCCTCGTTGACAAAATCTTGTTGTGTCATTTACTTTCATTTTCCGAAATTATAATTGTTTGTTATTATAATTTAAAGTAAATTACACAAATGTTAATTCCTATTTACTTGATAAGTAATCCTATTGTGTTTGGTTAAGTCTGAACCTTTTTATCAAGTAAACATACTTCGTTGTTGTATTGTCTCGATCTCGTATCCATAGATGATCACAAGAAGTGTGAACCGATTAGTTGTATTGTCTCGACTCAGTCTATAGACAATCACTTTCATAGAAAGGACTTATAGGTAGGAAAATTTTTAGCTTGAGGTATAATTGGGTACCCTCGCCTTTTCAGTTTCCCACTGTGTTACTATGATGTAGCTCTTCAAATATTTTGATGTAAGCAAACTTCACTGAAAACCTGTGATTTCTCACCAAGGTCCAAATAAGTTTATCCTCATAAATCTAGTCCACATAGATATTTCGAATGAATCTTGTTGTAGAAGGTTCAAAGAGATTGAAGACGAGATTAATATTTGTTGATGGTGGATTTTCAGCAAGGGCTAAATTCGTAAAATCATGATATCGCGTGTTTCAGACCCGGCTTCAGGAACGCATGTGACGATTCATGTATTTTATGATTCGTGAACCGTTTTTACGATCTCCGATCGAGTACCTCTCAGAGCCACGATGAATATGATTCTCGAAAGGCCTCCCACTTGCTGAGTGTTCGATGTTGCGCATTTCATCGTGCCTCTCTATGTAGAAGAAAGATTGGGCGGTCCTCCATACATAATTGTTTGTTGAGAGGGCAAAACACCTTCAGGACGTCGGCGTCACTCGCTGTTCCTTGACTACATAGAGAGACTTGCCTCTACATAGAAGAACGATTGGGAAGTCTGATGAGTGCCAAATATTGTATATATTTTATCCCTTTTTGTTGGCATTTATTCATCTTTTGTGCATTAATTCTACATTTTATCCCATATTCTGTATTTTCATTGTTTTCAAGAATAAATATTTTTCTTACTTAATTTTGCATTTTTAGGTAATAAATAAAGTCTGGATGACTTGCGGAGCGGAAAAGAGCTGAAGAGTGGTGAAAAGCCGGAAGAAATTACGCAAGGAAGCCGCAAAGAATGGTGCGCACAAGTCCAAAAAGCTAGGAATGGGCTCAAGAAGGAAGAATTGTTCTTAAAGAAGATATGGGCTTGGCATACCCAAGGTCCAAAACCCTTACCCAAACCCATTTTCTATATCCATACCCGCCTCCATTCTCAGCCGTTAGATTGGATCCATCTCATCATCCGATGGTCGCTCCTTCATAGATCATCAAAATCTGAAGTCTCTGCCAAGCACCAGAGCGCTGAAATTCCAAGCCTTCCGATTAGATGGTAGTTGAATCCAACGGTTGCTCCCTTGCTGTTCATCAAAGTTTGATATCTCCGCCTTACACTACAGCACCTAACCCCATCTGGAGCCGTCAGCTTCGTTGTATCACCTAATCCAACGGTCTCTCAGAGCTTGTTTACATCGTGCCGTTCGATTCAATTAGTAACTGATTATCCAACGGATATCCTCGCTGCTCATCAACTTCAGATGATCTCGCCTCACACCCTAGCGACCGAACACCTACACCCCAAACAAACAGACCCTTCTCCCATTCTTCTCTCGAGCTCTTCTTCCCCTTCTTCCCAAAAAAGTTGCAGAGCTCTGCAACACCACCTCCTCCTCTGTCTCCTCTGCCGCAACCATTCCTATCACTGCCACCACCTCCATCAGCTCCGTCCTTCCCCCAAAACCCATCCCTCTACTAGCCTAGACATTTTACATAACTCACACCTCTTCCTCTGAACCCTAGGGTGTGGGATTTGTAAAACGTCTCGAGCTAGTATTTCAGAGACGACAAGAAGCGCAGGAGAGGAAGCAGAAGACAAGAAGAAAACCTGGGTCAGAGACATCAAAATCAGTGGGTAATTTTTAATTGGGTGAAAACCCTAATTTGTAATTTGGGGGAAACCCTAATTTTATTGTTTGGATATTTTGTAAGCTATAAAAGGGAAGTGATGTAGGATGTTAAAACTTGTTCTTGGACTAGCCAAGTTTCCCCCTAATTGGGTTAGGTTTGATTTTAATTTCATTGTCAGTTTTCATCATTTGCATATTTTTCTTCTTGTTCACTGTGTTGTGTTTGATGTTGTGTAATTGTTGATGTGTTGTTAGTTTAATGCTCCTGTTCATTTGTAATTGTTCCTGTTTAGTTCTAGGTGTTAGCATGTTCTAATTCACCACTAGGGTGAAGATGAAACCTTAATGCCACTGTGTAGGAGACAATTGTTGGCCTCTCATCACTTTGCTCTCACATTGTATGTCAGGCATACATTGTAGTTAGGATACCCCTGTGATTGAAAGTGCAGCAGCCCATGTTAATTGATTATGGTCCAAACCTCAGACTAGTTATGCTCTAATCAGATAGCTAGTACCTTGGGAGGATAATTTGGTTGCAATTGGAATATCCGACTTAGTCTAGGTTAAGAGGTGGAATCAATGCCCTAGTTTGCCATCAACCTTCATTCTCATCCACAATTCCATCTTCTACTGTTTAACTTTGCTTTCTTGTTTTCTTTCATTTGTTTTACTTTCACTTCTCATTTGCTTTACCTGCACTGCTGCATTACTACTTGCATTTCTGTTTTGCACTTTCTTTACTACTTGTTTGACCTGCAACTCTGTTGCATTTCTGCTTTGCATTTACTGCACTGCTGCTACAGCTCTGTTGCTACTGCACTGCTGTGCATTTTCTGTTGCTGCTGTAGCTTCTTCAGCTGCTGCTGCCTCTCTTGCACTCCTGCTGCTTGCTTTGCTCTCCAAGGCTCACTTCACTCCTGAGCCCAAGTCCAATTCAGTGAAACCAAAGGCTAAAGGCCCAACCAACTGAGCCCAAAGCTCAGTTCACTCCCAAAAGCCTCTGAAGCCCAGTTAAGGCCAAAGCCTAGTTCACTACTAAGCCCAACTCACAAGTGAATTGTTAAGCCCAACGCTCAAACCAGTTTCCAGAACCAAAGCCCATTTGCACTTCAAAGATAACTGAGCCCAAGCTCAGTTCATTTTATTTTTAACAAACCCACTAAGCCCAATTCATTCAAAGGGCATTCAAACCCATTAGTACTCAAGCCCAATTTAAGCCAAAAGGCTTCTAAGCCCAAAGCAAATCTAGGAACCCAATTAGCTAAACACTCCAAAACACACCCGATCTCTGTGGATCGACCCGTACTTGCACGAGCTACAACCGACGACCGTGCACTTGCGGTATTACTGTAGGCCCGTTTTCATTGCGCTCATTTTTATACACCTTTCAAGGCCTGCCAAGTTTTTGGCGCCGCTGCCGGGGATTGGTGCTGTGTTTTTCTTGTGTTTTTCTTTAGCTATTTTGTATTTCATTTCATAGCATTTGCATCTGCATCTGCTTCACTTCATTTGCTGTTGGACCTGCTGTTCTGAACCTGTTTTCCTCTGCTGGGACGCCACCAAGGAAAAGAACCAAAACCCAACTGGGTTTTTGCAACAATATCAGAGCAGCTGGGCTGTGCTAAAAGGTAACCCATTTAAGAACCCAATGTGGGCTTCCAATTTTTTTAATTGTGGGCTTGTAATATTAACCCAATTTTTGGGCTTTTTATTTTCTATTGGGTTTGTAATAATTTATTTTTGGGCTTGTTGTTTAATTTGTGGGCTTGTATTTATTTGTGGGGCTTGTTTAAATTTTTCCATTGGACTTGTATTTTGGACTCTGGGTTTAAACCCAGCTGATAACCGATTGTGGGCCGCAGCCTTCCTTCCATTTCATTAGAGGCTTGCACAGTGGGCTTGCTCCCATTTCAAAAAACCAAATTTTATTTTCTTTTTTAAAAAAAAAAAAAAAAAAAAAAAAAAAAAAAATTTGCTCCTAATTTCAAAAACCAAAACTTTTCTCCCATTCAAAAACCAAATTTTACTTGCTCCCATTTTGACAACCAAATTTTTTCTAAAATATCCCATTAAAACCAAACTTGCCAAAAAAAAAAAAATGTCTCCCACCAAAACCAAATTTTTCCCAAAAATCCAAACCCTTTAAAAACCAAATTCTGAGCTTTGTAACATAGTTACTTAGCTTTTGAGCCAATCATGTCTGGATATTGGTCTGCTCCTGGATGGAAATAAAACTCTTAGAGAACTTGCTTATGGGCAACTGCCACGTTATGAACCTTCCCGACCATGATGTCAATAGTCATAGGAATTATTATGGACATTTTCAAAGTCCCGAGCCGCAATACATGAACCCTAATGACTATTCATACATGCATCATTCGCCACACGTGAAAATGAACATTTTGCTAGTGCCTCACTCACCCAATCATCACTTATGGATCAAATAGAAGCTCGAATCACAGCTTTAGAAATGCAATCACATGAGGAATCTGTCACATCTAATTTTCTTAGGCAACCTGAAATCTATGCATGTCCCGCATGTGGTAGTTTAGACCACCCTGTTGAGCATTGTCATATTTTGCATAATTTTAGGCAATCTAGAGAAATCCAATGTATGAAATGCCCATAAATTGTGAGAATGGTATCATTGGGACCATAATCAATCCTTTGAGGGTTGCGATCAATATTTTATAAACCCTAATGACCATGCACACATGTACCAATCACCACAATTTGAACATGAAGAATTTTGTACTCCCATGAATTTAGACTCCACCACAGAAGCTTTCAGACTCAGTGAGCAAAACTTCGATAGATCTACATCACGAATTCAGGCATATTTAGATCAGATTTTGCTTCACCTACAAAAGGAGGAAATTCATGAGGAAATGTATGTTGTCCCTAATGAAGTGTCTAGTCCCATTCATATAAATATGTTGAATATGAACCTAATTTAGAGGAACATGAATCGACTAACGACACCACCACTTTTAATGAGGACCAATATGCATGCTACCATGATGATGATTATGATGATATATGATGTGTTAGAAGAACATGAAAATATTGTGGAACCTGTTGGTTCAATAACATATGGCTTCTCGCCCTCGACCTTCATGAATGTTGTTTTTTCTAATACTCATTGTAATTCATATGATTTTGATATTGACATGGGATTCGTACAATTATTCTGTGAAGATGAGCATGACATAGGAATAGTTGAATCTTCTGTAGACACTAATATGCATGAAAATATATTTGATGTGTCTGATTCTCTACCTAGGTCACATTGTGATATTTCTCCTGATTTGCCGATGCATGAGAATGAATCTGTTGATGATGTTGATGATTCTAAGTGTGAACTTGCCAATGTGAGTGATGATTGTGAGCATGATGTGACATGTGTAGATGAGTTAGAAGATTTGATTTGATTGATAATGATATGCCTATTCTTCTACCTAAGTCACAATCTGATGGCCTTCCACCCAACCTAGATTTGGTTTGTACCAATATTATAAAACCAATTTTCTGAGAATGCCCAACCTAGGTTTGGAACTGTGTGCTTCCCAAGTCCTCTTGGACTATTTTGCTTCCAAATATAATACATTTGAGGAACCACAGTTGGAAATAGCATGTTTGCCCGTCCCTAGCACAGTTCATTTTGAGCTAGACCTTGTGCATGATGAACCCCCAAAACTGCGCGATTTTGTTTTCAAAATAATCTTCTGTAAAATCCAGGTTTGGGGGTAGCTCATTTTGTTTCACAGTTTCACTTGCGTTTCTTTCCTGTTATTATTGTGTGAAGCTGTTGAAATGTCTACACTTCGTCTTTTGGGTTGATCCTCAACTCTTTAGATTGTTAGTGTATGGTGAATTTTTTGTATATAATCCAGTAGATAAAATTTTAAAAACCCTTTTGTTCCTTTTGTATATATTTTGCTAATCCAATATGATCTCGGCTGAAATATGTTGGATTTTTGCCTTGAATAACGGAGTTTTAATTCTGCTTTCGCCGAAATCGGGTATTCTCTCTCCTTTTACTCTACTCAGCATGTCCCTTTCCATATGTTGCATTTTAATTCTTTCCATATTTTGAAACATTGAGGACAATGTTTAGTTTAGGTTTGGGGGTATAGAGTAGATACCATGATAATATGCTATAATTGAAAACGAACTCCTTCTTCTTTTGAAAAAATCGAAAAAATTCAAAAAAAATTAAAAAAATTAAAAAATTAAAAAATCATAAAAATGGAGCTCATTTACCTTGAAATGTTGACTCTTGTGCAAATATGTATTTTTATTAGGAGTCTTAGTCTAGATATTTAGGCACCCTGATTCTAGCACAATTCACATAGTGATAAGAAATTTGCACGCGCACGATCTACCAATACATGTATGGCCTCGATCTTCAAGGTGTTGGATAGGAAGTTACGATTGCCAATCACTTTAGAATACTGAACGAAACTTGACTAGCTTGTTCTTTGGTTGGTTGGGATAGAAGGTGGAGGTTACATTAAGAAAACAACCATCGAATTTAACTGGGTGCATCAAAAAGGGCTACCTCTTGCAAAGTGTCATGTAATCTTTTGTTTCTTTTTGTATGTATCAAAAGTGTTTCCTTATTCAAAAAAAAAAAAAAAAAAAAAAAAAAAAAAAAAAAAAAAAACGATGTATATATTCAGAAAAAAAAAAAAAAAAAAAAAAAACAAAAAACCAAAAAAATCAAGTATTTATCAATTCCATCATCTCTTGTTCCAAAAATAAAAGAGATTTGTCAATGTAAATAAGAGTCATGTAAAGAGTTCTTTTGTGTTTCGTTGTAATAAGCAAGGAGGGTGTATGCCATTGATGTACAACGCGAGCAATTGTGAAATACCTCCAACTCATTCACAATTCTCGTAAAGTCCGGACAGCTAGCTAGATTTCGACCTCAGTTCTTAGCCTGAGAAACTATCTCTTGGTGATTAGTAGTCATGACTTCAGATCTTTCTTTACACATGTGTAGATACACTTTACACTCTTATCACATGTCCTTATTTGTTATCAGTGCTAGGATTGTGCTTCGATAGCTAGATTGACATCTCCATTTTGCTGTGAGCTTAACTGTTTTGCACATGTCACATTTGATGGAATCTGAGCTTATATTTTGTCCTTAGGTTTTGTAGGCACACCTCTGGTAAACCTTCACGAGACTTCAACTCGTCCACTAGGGACACTTAGTGGTTTAAAAGGCTTAGTGCATACGCTAAATGCATTCGAGAGACCAGCGACAGTGGTATAGGTAGGATTTCCTTAGTTTTGTTTTACTTGAGGACAAGTAAAATTCAGGTTTGGGGGTATTTGATGAGTGCCAAATATTGTATATATTTTATCCCTTTTTGTTGGCATTTATTCATCTTTTGTGCATTAATTCTACATTTTATCCCATATTCTGTATTTTCATTGTTTTCAAGAATAAATATTTTTCTTACTTAATTTTGCATTTTTAGGTAATAAATAAAGTCTGGATGACTTGCGGAGCGGAAAAGAGCTGAAGAGTGGTGAAAAGCCGGAAGAAATTACGCAAGGAAGCCGCAAAGAATGGTGCGCACAAGTCCAAAAAGCTAGGAATGGGCTCAAGAAGGAAGAATTGTTCTTAAAGAAGATATGGGCTTGGCATACCCAAGGTCCAAAACCCTTACCCAAACCCATTTTCTATATCCATACCCGCCTCCATTCTCAGCCGTTAGATTGGATCCATCTCATCATCCGATGGTCGCTCCTTCATAGATCATCAAAATCTGAAGTCTCTGCCAAGCACCAGAGCGCTGAAATTCCAAGCCTTCCGATTAGATGGTAGTTGAATCCAACGGTTGCTCCCTTGCTGTTCATCAAAGTTTGATATCTCCGCCTTACACTACAGCACCTAACCCCATCTGGAGCCGTCAGCTTCGTTGTATCACCTAATCCAACGGTCTCTCAGAGCTTGTTTACATCGTGCCGTTCGATTCAATTAGTAACTGATTATCCAACGGATATCCTCGCTGCTCATCAACTTCAGATGATCCCGCCTCACACCCTAGCGACCGAACACCTACACCCCAAACAAACAGACCCTTCTCCCATTCTTCTCTCGAGCTCTTCTTCCCCTTCTTCCAAAAAAGTTGCAGAGCTCTGCAACACCACCTCCTCCTCTGTCTCCTCTGCCGCAACCATTCCTATCACTGCCACCACCTCCATCAGCTCCGTCCTTCCCCCAAAACCCATCCCTCTACTAGCCTAGACATTTTACATAACTCACACCTCTTCCTCTGAACCCTAGGGTGTGGGATTTGTAAAACGTCTCGAGCTAGTATTTCAGAGACGACAAGAAGCGCAGGAGAGGAAGCAGAAGACAAGAAGAAAACCTGGGTCAGAGACATCAAATCAGTGGGTAATTTTTAATTGGGTGAAAACCCTAATTTGTAATTTGGGGGAAACCCTAATTTTATTGTTTGGATATTTTGTAAGCTATAAAAGGGAAGTGATGTAGGATGTTAAAACTTGTTCTTGGACTAGCCAAGTTTCCCCCTAATTGGGTTAGGTTTGATTTTAATTTCATTGTCAGTTTTCATCATTTGCATATTTTTCTTCTTGTTCACTGTGTTGTGTTTGATGTTGTGTAATTGTTGATGTGTTGTTAGTTTAATGCTCCTGTTCATTTGTAATTGTTCCTGTTTAGTTCTAGGTGTTAGCATGTTCTAATTCACCACTAGGGTGAAGATGAAACCTTAATGCCACTGTGTAGGAGACTACAATTTTGGCCTCTCATCACTTTGCTCTCACATTGTATGTCAGGCATACATTGTAGTTAGGATACCCCTGTGATTGAAAGTGCAGCAGCCCATGTTAATTGATTATGGTCCAAACCTCAGACTAGTTATGCTCTAATCAGATAGCTAGTACCTTGGGAGGATAATTTGGTTGCAATTGGAATATCCGACTTAGTCTAGGTTAAGAGGTGGAATCAATGCCCTAGTTTGCCATCAACCTTCATTCTCATCCACAATTCCATCTTCTACTGTTTAACTTTGCTTTCTTGTTTTCTTTCATTTGTTTTACTTTCACTTCTCATTTGCTTTACCTGCACTGCTGCATTACTACTTGCATTTCTGTTTTGCACTTTCTTTACTACTTGTTTGACCTGCAACTCTGTTGCATTTCTGCTTTGCATTTACTGCACTGCTGCTACAGCTCTGTTGCTACTGCACTGCTGTGCATTTTCTGTTGCTGCTGTAGCTTCTTCAGCTGCTGCTGCCTCTCTTGCACTCCTGCTGCTTGCTTTGCTCTCCAAGGCTCACTTCACTCCTGAGCCCAAGTCCAATTCAGTGAAACCAAAGGCTAAAGGCCCAACCAACTGAGCCCAAAGCTCAGTTCACTCCCAAAAGCCTCTGAAGCCCAGTTAAGGCCAAAGCCTAGTTCACTACTAAGCCCAACTCACAAGTGAATTGTTAAGCCCAACGCTCAAACCAGTTTCCAGAACCAAAGCCCATTTGCACTTCAAAGATAACTGAGCCCAAGCTCAGTTCATTTTATTTTTAACAAACCCACTAAGCCCAATTCATTCAAAGGGCATTCAAACCCATTAGTACTCAAGCCCAATTTAAGCCAAAAGGCTTCTAAGCCCAAAGCAAATCTAGGAACCCAATTAGCTAAACACTCCAAAACACACCCGATCTCTGTGGATCGACCCGTACTTGCACGAGCTACAACCGACGACCGTGCACTTGCGGTATTACTGTAGGCCCGTTTTCATTGCGCTCATTTTTATACACCTTTCAAGGCCTGCCAAAGTCCTCCATACATAATTGTTTGTTGAGAAGGAAAAACTCCTTCAGGACGTCGGCGACACTCACTCGATGTTCCCTGACTATATAGAGAGACTGTGTATAGATTCAGGTGGTTCTCCATACATAATTTTTTGTTGTGAGGGCAAAACGCCTTCAGGACGTTAACAACGCTGCACGTTGTTCCCTGACTATGCACCTTTCAGAACGAGTATGATGCTTCAACTATCTCATATCTCAATTCTACAATAGATTAATTCCACCGTGACATTCACCACTGAATTCCTAGAAGATAATATATTTTATCTCATTACTCTGACTCCATGGTCGAATCCACGGTCGGTCCCATAGAATGGTAATAGATAATTTTATTATTCCGAATCCATAGTCGAATCCACAGCTGATCCTATGGGTTGATAATAAATAACAATTCACCTTTATTACTCAGTTTCATGAATCACTCTCCATTGAATTTCATAAATTAGTAATAAATACTCAACAACCAGACGTCTGACCGTCATCGAGTAAGTCCTGAGAAAATGGTGCGTGTGTACTCGACGAATAATGCACAAACGAGCACCCAAACACACGAACGAACCATCGAAGTATGGATGAACGAGCGACCCATGGAAATAAAAAAATAATTAATAAAATAAGGAAAGGCGCGGGCCGGCCGACCGGTCGTGTCGTGGACAATCCCTCCCTTATTTTATTTTCACTAATGTTTTTTATTTCCTCTCTCATCTCACAGGGTTTCCCTCACTTGAGCAAACTCCCTCGTTTGTGAGAAACTTTTGGGTTTCCATGCTTTCATCCAACAAAAAAAAGGAAAAGGTGCCACGGGACCGGGCCACCTAGCGGGCCGGCCATTCCATAGTCATGGCCGGTCCCACACCTCACAATTCCTTATTTTCTTATAATATTATTTCCGTAATCTCATGGAACTCCATCGTTTGACCGAAAACCCTAGTTTTTCAATATTTTCTCAAATATTGCTCAAACCATGAAGGAGCCAAAAGGTCAAACGGTCGACCGACCGCAGGCTTCCCACGTCAAAATTAAAATATTATTATAATAATATTTTAAAATTATCTATCGCATGAGCAAAGTTCTTCTTACTCATTCGAGCAAAATTAAGAGTTCAGTCAAGATCAAACTCTTCTGAAAATCCAAAACGTTGCTCGAACGATCGTCATAAAATACCAAAACTCTCGGGACGGTGACACGGGCATGCTGCCTTGTCCGACCAAGGCCGTCCCTAAGGCTTGCAAGGATCCGGTCCCACACTCTCACGGTTTTGACCTAATTTGCTAGTAATTTCCCAAATTGGGTTCAAACTCTCTTCAACCAACTTGGGACTCGCTCAAACGACCAAGGGTCGGTCTCATGCCTCCTTGGTTGGTCCCTCATCTCTCCACAATTAGGTTTTACTGCCTAACGCTCACTCTAGCACTATTCTAATAAATGGTCAACATTAGCATTTGATCATTCTTTCACCAACCGGTCAACAAAGGACCCTGGAGCACGCTCACTCAATCACTTGGGAACCACATGGTCGTCCATCATCCCATGTGGTCGGTCCCTCCTTTACTCAATATCCTATTTTCAATAATTCATCAATTGATCGAAAATTAGAGTTTCGAACAAACGCTCGCTGAACCACAATTCTGAGCAATTCAAACACTAATAATTTTATGATTGATCCATCAATCAACATCTACGTTAATTATATAATATTCGGTCCTGCCAATGTTTTAATTAATTATTATTTGGTTACACTACCAATAATCCATCGAATGAGTCAATTTCTCGAATATTGATCCAACTATCAATATTCAGTAATTTATCGAATGAGCAATACTTGCTCAATTACTCGAATATTGATCCAACTATCAATATTCAGTAATTCACTGAATGAGCAATACTTGCTCAATTGCTCGATCCAACTATCAATATTCAGAAATTCAATGAACGAGCAATACTCGCTCAAATATTGATCCAGCTATCAATATTCATTATCGAATGAGCAATACTGGCTCAGACGCTCGATTCATATACTAATATTCAGTAATTTATCGATCAATTGCTGGAGCAATATTTGCTCAGACCATCAACATCACTTCTTCAGAGAACCACGTCCCAAGAGACATGTTCAATTCATGAGTCATAGAGCATTCGACTATCATGCTCCACTAAACAAAACTTAGATCCATCGTCTAATCAAATCAAACGACCGACTAGACAAATCCACGTTCGTGAGACAATCAATCACGTCACATAGGGGATATCCATTAGGGTTTTGGTCTGGCAGCCTACATCAGATGTGTTCATCCACGATGAGAAATGTGAGTAAGTCGTGCAAGCAGTTGAGGGAGTTAGCAAAGTAGTGGGTGTACAATCAACCAACCCTCTCACGTACAAGGAACTGGTGAAACCACGATTTCCCACTTTCCCACTCTTTCACTCGATCAACCGTCACACTTACTGGAGATCAAGGTGTTTACACTTTACGGAAATATAAATAAGTCTATGAGTCCATTTTTGAAAAGAACGAAGAAAAAAAAACACATAAAATCCACGAGATATTGAACAGAAAATCCATCGTCTAACCAAGAATCATCGTGTGAGAAACACTCTTTCAATCACTCAGACTTATTCATCATTTGCAGAAACCCACAACACATTCAAAAATAACCATTGATCTCACACACTTCTCAGCTTCCCTCATACAGATCAACCCTCTTCCCTCTTTGTGACCGAATTGACTCTGGAACGGCCATTGACTTGGTTTAGGCCGGAGTCTTACAGATTGATCTCTCGAACTTAAAAGCACTCATGTGCAGTGTTTCTGTTTGAGGTTAGGCAGTTTGCTCGATTGAGGAGTCTTCGATCATTCGGTCGTCTCTTCATTCACTAAAAACCAGCGAACCGTTTTTCCCATCTATAATATCACAGATACCAGAGTTAATTGAGAAAATATGATAGACATATATGTATTGCTGATGATTTGTAACAACATGTTTTGGAATATGGGGTGCATCTAACTCCGGAATCCACCTAAGATGTTAATATTGTTCCCTACACTCCTAGAGTTGTAATTTTGTATGAAGTCCAATTCTGAAGAAATACTCCTCTAAGACCATGTAGTCTTACTTTTTTTCCAATATTGAAGACATGATCATCTGGAAAATATTTGGCTTGTAAAGACCTGACACATAGAGAAGTAGCGTCTGAGCAAAGTTTCCAGGCTGATTTTGCAAAATAAAAAGTAATGAAACAAGGTGATGTTATTACAATATATGGCTTTTATACTCTTACTAGATAATCCTTAAATTTCTTTGTTATGATGGTTACAGAATTTAATTAATTAATTATATATATATATAGTTAGTTAGTTAGTTAGTATAGGGACCATTTAAGTCTCCTAATATAACTCTAATCAAGAGTCAATCGATGTGAGAATTATGATTTTAAAAGACGCTTATTTTCATGAAGAGATGTGAACTTGAGATATTAATTGGTTGCTAACACAATAACTGTTTTTGGTGATGCGACACTTAGGCCACGTACTGGTTTTCCAACATTCTTTTACTTGGCCCCGGTGACATATTTTTCTGAAGCATCTCCTTTCTTCCCATAAATAGATGGAATTTTTACATAGTCGGTAATAATTCTCAATAAAAGGAAACTTGTAAACAAAAATAAAGTTATAAGACAACCATTTTTAAGGCAAGGTGGACGTTGTCCTAAAATCTACTGCAAAAAGAGCAACAAAAAATGCAAGGATATAATAGTAAAAGAAACTGTACATCTCAACCTGACTTCGAATTTCATCATCAACTCATGTAAAACGATCTGACGGATTTTAGACCTTCTATAACTGCTAGTAATGAACCAAGCTAACACCTTTCCTCTGAATCAAGGTAGTCAATATCGGTTGTACATGCCGATATTACAGGTTTTTATCGGTTATCGGAAAATACCTATACGATATCGAAAATATCGGCGATACAAAGACGAAATGATATTATCGGTTGTACAGGCCTGTACATACCGATATATTGGTTTTACTTGTACACCGATAATATCGGTTTCGTGAATAAATTTTTCATTAACATGCATCTAGTCTTTACAGACAAGACAATGTCAACTGGAAAAGGTAAAAAGCCCTAATATATTTATAATATAAAATCAATGACTATATGGTAGGATATAAGATGGAAACCATATATCGATTGCAAGGCAGAGAAATATAAAGATACACATGAAGGATAATAAAAAAGATTTACCGGCATAATGGGACAACAATCACAACATTGGCTAATAAACCACCTTGTATTTTTGAAATTTGAGATATATATATATATATATATATATGATTCTTATTATTTTTTTATTATGGTTTTATAATTATTTGAAATTATATATTAAATGATGTATCACCGATAAAAACCGATATTATGTTTTGTGTAGGTGTATCGGACCCGGACGATACGAGACCGATACGTGATATTGACTACCTTGCTCTAAACCCACACTTGTAAATGAAAAATCCTGGGTCTAACAACCTCACCCAATATTTCGTTTAGGAAATCTGTATGGACAAACTCCAATATAATTCTGAGAGCACCAACTAATAAAGCGAGCTAAATCAAGGAATATATCCAAGAGTTATATTTATGTTTCTTAATGTAATCAGCAAATCAAACAAATAGAAATCCATGAGCTTGATTATTATAAGAAACAATTTGGACGGCATCAAAAACCAATATCCAAGTGTAAATAAATTCAATCAACAACCAAAGGTTGGATTTACAATTGATTGAACTTACACAACCTGTGATATTTCAATTATATAAACAAATATAATACGGAAAAGAAATAACGCAGACACCAGAAATTTTGTTAACGAGGAAACCGAAAATGCAGAAAAACCCCGGGACCTAGTCCGGATTTGAACACCACACTGTATTAAGCCCCTACGGACACTAGCCTACTACAAGTTAACTTCGTAGATGATCCCTAACCAATCTCACACTGATCAAGGTACAATCGCGTTCCTTACGCCTCTGAATCCCAGCAGGACTCTGTGCACTTGATTCCCTTAGCTGATCTCACCCATAACTAAGAGTTGCTACGATCCAAAGTCAAAGACTTGATAAACCAATATGTCTCATACAGAAAAGTCTATTGAATAGATAAATCTGTCTCCCACATAAATACTTATGAGTTTTGTTTAGTCTTTTGATAAATCAAGGTGAAACAGGAACCAATTGATACACTGGATTTATATTCCCTAAGAACAACCTAGTAATATCAATCACCTCACAATAATCTTAATCGTATGGTAGCGAAACAAGATATTGTGGAATCACAAACGATGAGACGAAGATGTTTGTGACTAATTTTTATCTTACATATCAGAGATTAAATCTCGAGCAAATCTTAGAGAAGATAGTACTCAATAAGATAGAATACAGTAAGATCAGAACACGCAACTACAGAGAAAATATTTGGGACTTCACAATCCCAATGAGGTCTTCAAGTCGTCAGCCTACAGGGTTTTGGAAAAAACCTAAGGTTAAAGGAGAATCGACTTTAGTTGCAACTAGTATCACATAGGAGGTATGGGGATTAGGTTTCCCAGTTGCTAGAGTTCTCCCTTATATAGTCTTCAGATCAGGGTTTGCAATCAATGTTACCTTGGTAACAAAGCATTCAATATTCACCGTTAGATGAAAACTTGATTAGACTCAAGATAATATATTTCAACCGTTAGATCGAACTTAGCGTGTTACACATAAATGAAAAGTGACTGTATTTAGATATGAGTAAACGTACCTAAATGTGTACACCTTGTTGTCCCAACAATAGTTAACCGAAGTTACCCATATGAACACTTTCATATCAACCTTATTCATCTTAACCATAACTAGTTCAAATGACTCAAATGAAACTAGTTCTAGAGTTTTTCAATTGTTTATATTCTCATAGAAGTATACAAGATACAATTGAAGCAAAATCGATTTTGATTCACTTGAATCAATTCATGAACATTATAGCCATGGTTTGCAAAAGATTGCATTCCTTAATATATAAATGTATTAGTTCATGAACGAACCGATTTAGAACATAACCTACTCAAGTATGCAAACGGGTACGCATACCTAAGTGGTCGGACTTAGTTTGGGTTCGCAAGTATGCGAACGGGTACGCATACCTCCAAGCTCAGTTGAATTTCCGGACATGAAATTTACGCCAGTATGCATACGAGTACACATACTAAGTTCCCGGACTTTCATTAACCAACCAGTATGCATACGGGTATGCATATTATGGTTTCCAGACTTGGAATAACTTGCAACAGTTAGCATACAAGTACGCATACTGTGTTATATCCAGTCATGGCTAATTGTTCTAAACTCCCATTTCAATCATTGAAACATTCTTCGAAGACGACAATAGCTGTCTCACAAAAACTATTAGCGTCAAAGCAATTTTCAAGTGATCGGATGATCAATACGAAACATTCCGAGTCTATATCAAATGACTGTCTCACATAAATCATGTAATATGTTACCAGACGATTTTTACATGATAATCTTTTGAATTTCGTCAAGAATATAAGATGAACTTGGTTAAAGAGAAAGCTTACCAACACATATTTCGAGAAATGTGTAAGCGAGTTAAACTCAGCTCGAAATATCAAATGTGTATAACCGAAGTCTATATAGCTACATGACTTTTGTGTCAAATATGAGATATAGTAGATATACTTTTGAGTGATAGATGAGTTCAAGTCTCCGCATACCTTTTTTTGATGAAGTTCCACAAGCTCCCCTTAGTAGTTCTTCGTCTTCAATCGATGAACGCCGTGAAGTCTAATGCTCAACTACACTACTATCCTAATATGAAACTTAGCTATAAGTAGACTAGAAATCAAGACTTATAATTTTGGAAAATTAACTTGACAACAAGCTTGAGATAACAAAGCTTGCGAGTTCGACCGAGCAGTGCTCTAACAATATCCCCCTTTGTCAATTTTAATGACAAAAGTATCAATACATATGGATTACAAAATAAATAAACTTTGTAGCTTCTCATCCAAATGCTTGATTTCCTTGGCTCTTCAACATTACTCGAAATATTCGTCACTTCAAGTACTCCAGTGATCTGAACGTGTCCAACTCAGCATCATAGTTGTTGAAGATCCGTAGCTATAAAAATATATAAAAACAAGACGTTTTCGTATTGTTATACAATGTCATGGTATTATTACACAACATCAAATTCCAATTGTATCATAACTTTGAAAACAATATTATGGTGATATGTACCACGCCCCCTTAGTCAATACTTCATCTCACATGAAAACCACTCCTCCCTACATAATGATCCGTAAACCATATGCATTTGTAGTGTGAACTATACATTAATTGGCAAAGGTACGAAAACTAGTGGGATCATAATGAAATTCTCATAGAGATTCTTCATGACTAAAATAAAACATATCAACTTTGTTTCGATTATTTCACATAGTCGAAACTTAGTGTATTCATCAAGGAGTTTATAAATATACAAGAAAACTCCTACATTATTCCACAGCCGCACTCCCCACAAAAATTTGGCAATTAAGCACAAGTTCGATTAATATCTCTCCCCCATAAAATGTCATTCCCGAAAGAACAACAAGAGCAACCTTACTTTTGGAAGAAAATAAGGATTTCTTTGGACATTAACAAATTCCATGATACATGAATTTGTATCTAGAAAACTCAATTAAATTAACCACAAGAGAATCCATGATTAATTTAATTGGAAATGCTCAACATAAGAGAACTTACGGAGCCGCACAGTACTTTCACATAGAAGTGGACCAGGGAAAGATCAATACTGCGGAATATTAAAAAATTCATTCTATTTTTTTTATCAATATTTGCATAATGATATTATAGACTTAATCTTTGTAATAAAAAGTTCATCTTATCTTCCATCAATATTTGCATAATGACACAATAGGCTTAACTTTTGACATATATGGGACAATTATAGTTCACAGACGCAAACATACATATCCCGTAACAATTTTTGCAATATATGAAACCAATAAAGATTAGTACTGCAAAATCATCTTCCAAATAAACTTTAGAATTTATATAAATAAATCTAAAAACATTGCAAGATGAAAATCGTTGGCAATAGCTATGTGTACTCACAATAATTACTATTCCAAACCCATGTTATCCTTCTTAAAAAACAAGAATAAATTCTCATAAGAAGTTTCCTAGACAAAAACAAGAAATCAAGTTTCTTTGATAACATCATACCTTTAAAAGGGTCCATCATAAAAGGTATCACTGATATCCTTGATTCTTTTGACCGTAGAGACTCCATGTTCATGAGTTAGAACATTAACTTTCCGATCAACAATGCGGACAAGATGCCTAGATTTGACATAGTCCACGATAAGTTTCTTCTGATTCTGAATCAAGATATTTTGATTTTCAAGGATTTTGGTTTGACCGTCAATGAGATGATTTATTTGCAGTTGAAGATTTGCAAATTTGACCTTTGAGTCATTCTGGAAAAGAATTAAATCCTTGACAGATTCACCAATCCAGGAGTTGTGTTCTTTCCTCGCAATCATCTTTTTAAAGACAAGTTCTTGAACTAAATCGCATCCTTTAACGTCTTCTTCCATCTCAAGATTCACCACTCCTGAGGTCTTGAAGAGTTCTCCATTTTTTTTTATCAGGGATGGAAAAACAGTATATAAAATATATATGTTTATAAACAAGAGAAGAATATCCTTATTATGGAAACCCTAAAAACTCCCAAGCAATGATACAGACGTTCGTGGACTGGAAAAGGCACGTTGATGGATCAAAGGGATCCAATAAAAAGGAAATACACTTTTTTGTATATCTCTTAATTTCATATATCTCAATAATCAAAAGAATCAATTAGAGCATAAAGAAGAAATACATTGGTTACTGGGAGTCAAGAATTGGCTCAACCTTCACAAAAAAAAAAGTTAAATCAAACACAAGACTAATGGTAACCTACAGTAGACTTGAGAAACTCTCAAAAATTATCCTTGCAACTCTCAAGTTAGATACAAGGATGAAGTTACCTAGAGTTAGGTGGCAGAGTGGGATGTAATCCCACCATGAAAATTGACAGATGAATTGTAAAAACCATCTGAAGGTTTGATCCTTGTATTGCTTGCTTTTTTTTGGTTATTTCTCTTTCCAGAGGAAATAGTCATAACCCTTTTAACAAATCCGTCCGAGAGATTTTTCTGAGGATTAAGTCTAGGACCTCTGGAGATTGGTTCCATATGATCAGGATAGTGAGATCTCCGCCTCGTAGACTTAGACTTACCAGTTTTATTCTCATAACTACTGGGAATGTGTGTATTTGTGGTGTAAGAATTTCCACCATGAAAAGGGAACACATGCAATTCCAGGAAAGATTTCGAGATGAGTGAGTTCTGGTTTTCTGCAGGAATGAAATCCATTGTAGAAGTCGACAGACAATTTACCCTATCGAATGTAAAAAAAAAGAGTAGATTTCGGAGCTCAGAAATCTGTTTCTTTCTAGAAAAACAATGCAGAACATGGTGATTCTTTTTCCCCACAGAAGGAATAGGTTCGTGGAAGAGAAGCATCAGAATGAACCTGTTTTAAATTCATATCCTATTAGAAGACTGCAAGTAATGTAAACATTTCTTAGCAGAAACTTGTTTTTGAGTACTTTTCTTCACGAACGGTAATTCCACTTGATAATTAGTGATTGGCACAGAGGATTTCCTCATTAAAACAGAGTTTTCCTTTTTCAAGGATTTGCACTGTTCCTGGGCTAGAAGAAAAGATGCATCCAGTTTCTCTTTCTCAACACGATGGTCGTTTAGATATGATGAGTGAGTATCGATCAAACGTTTTTCTCTAATTGAATATTCTTTAAAAATATCCTCAAGAGTACTAATCTTTTCACGCTGTAGAGTAGTTTTTTGAACAAGTTTTTCGATATTGTTAGAGAAGGACTCAATGATGCTATAGAGTTCCCATTCTCAACCAAGAGACTTCTCAAGCTCATCAATGAGCTGATCATGTTTTTCTTCAAGAGACTTTATCTTAGCTCCTTGAGAATCAATAATCTCAACAGATTTTTCTAGAGTTCTGGTGAGTTCCATTTCAGTTTCAGACATAGTATTAAATGTCACATCAGAGGGAATGTTATCAGAATCTGATAGAAAAAAGTTCTTACATCGGGATTCGGAAGAATCAGCAAAGAAGTCATCTTGAGAATATTTTTCTTGAAATTGCAGCACCAACTCCCATAATCCATCCTTAATCATGTCTGTTATAGAGGCATGTTTATCCTTGCAGACCTTTAAAATGATAGAAAATAAGTATTTTAAACATCCTCTTTCAAGCTATCTATCAATCCAAAATCTTATTACTTTGCCATTTCCCACCTTGTAAGTACAATGAAGTTGAATCACAAGAACCATCCCAAAGACTACAAGATCGAGTAGAACTATCCCCAACTGGCATAAGTGCTGGATTTATATTGAATAATTTTCCTCCATAATGCAATCTTACATTTAGAATTATTCCAAACCCATATAGCTAAAAGGGATTTACCAGTAGTTCTTAAACTTCTAACTCCTAATCCACCATTCTTCCAAAGAGTGCAAACTTTGGACCAAATACCCAAACCATCTTTCTCTTAGCATCCAAACGCCCAACAAAGAATTTCTCATAATTTTATTCATTTTTTTCCACGTTACTTGGAAGATGAAAAGAGAAAAAGAAACTAGACTCGAAGACTAGAGAGGCAGTGATTTATAAGGAATAACCTACCAACTTTATTCAAAAACTTTCAATAACAGGTCCCCGAAATGAAGTACTACTGGAATCAGCACCAATTGACATGCCAAGGTATTTAACAGGCGGTTTACCTAATCATCCTTTAATCCTAAATTTTTGTTTATCAATTTCATTCTACTGATCTTATGGATGTAGATTATTTTTTAGATCTCTCTATTCGAGATATTTCTTTGCTAATGAAAATGCCTGCTTTTTCATAATTTATATGAAATTGCCCAAAGCAATTTTTTCTAATTGTTTAACAAATTGACTAAGATACTTAGTTCCCTTGTTAAACTGACTGTAAACATACAATCGTTTATTTCGATAAGACCAAAATAAAGATCAGAATTAACTTTATTTCTCTCATCATGTTCTAATTATTCAGATAATAACTTAGACCTTTCACTTTAGACAAGACAAGTACTAGGTTAGTTAACTAGTATTTCTTGTCAAGGCATTCGATTAGACTGGAATAACCAAATCCTTCTATTTGATAAGTCTAACTAAGATCAGAATTAACTTAGTTTCTCTTATCCAGAATCGAATTGGACTAAACAAATGATCCCGTATTTTGTTAAGCCATAAACAATACATACAAACCAAAATAAATTGACTTGCACAATTATTTTCTTAACCGGGAGCAGGCTATAGTGAACACGTGCCCTATAGATCTTAAGCAGACTTCAAAAGAAAAAAGACCCGATAAACTTGCTTGGCCCAGCGCTATAAAAAAAATGTTTCACTCTAAGATCTGTGTCCGAGTACCTTACAAATGGATCTCCTAACTTCGACTAGCCTGCTGGACGACACGGCCTATTACTTGATTTGGAACAAGGAGTTCGGCCGAGATTACAATGCTTTACGCGGAAGTGCTATCATGATATTTTTCTTGTGTGCTAAAATTAATAGGTGGATACCTGCAACGTCATTTTTTGATAGGAATTCTTAGCTACTTAAAGGTGAGGCCCTGGACCAAACAAAATCAATATCCTTCTGAATGAATCATTTTTTTTTTTTGGGACCATGACTTTTTTTTTGGGACCATGATTTTATTTTGGGTAAAGACATTAGAAGTAAATACAGGTCACCCCTTATCTAGATATTTATATAAATACTTAAATTACCCTCCTGATTAATTGTGGGTAATGATTAGTGAGATGATTAAGTTAAAGATAATCAGTGAGATTGAAAAATCAGATGGGTTTTTTTTTTTAAAGAAGTAGAATTATTGAGAGAGTAAAGTTAGAGAAGATGAAGAAGGAAAACATGAAAACGATGGATTTTACCAACCACAACCGAAGGAAGGGTATTTTGGTACCCAAGTATACTTCAAACTTAGATAATGTTGGTTGAATTGCTCCAAATTTTCAAAAAACTGTAAATTTTTAGAGTAGATTTGGACTTGTTCGGTTACCTTATGTGAAGAACAGGTTACCGAACTCATCTGAAAGTGTAGTTCGGTTACTTCTTCCAAACACGCAGGTTACCGAACTCGCTCTTTAATGGAGGTTTTAGTCGTTCGGTAAACAAACATGTTACCGAACTTTGTTTATAGGATTGACAGAGTAATGTTCGGTTCGTTCGCAAACTTTAACCCAACAACATATCTAACCGAACTCCACATGTATGAAATTAGTGAAGAGTTCGGTTTGTCAAGATTTTTTGCGAATAAACCGAACAGAGTATGCAAAGTTCGGTTAAATCATAACTCAACATAGTGGGAAAAATAACACAGTTCGGTTATATTGTTTTTTTTTTTTTGTATTATGGGTAGAGTTCGGTTACTAACTAGTTTTAGAATTTTTTGCGGACCAACCAAACACAATATATTGGTTTTAAATGAGGAGTTCGGTTAAAACTTTTTTTTGCGAACCAACCGAACACAATATATTGGTTTTCAATGAGGAGTTCGGTTAAAACTATTTTTTGGGAACCAACCGAACTCGGAGTTCGGTTACGAAAATAAATTCGTGATAACCGAAGTGTTCTTCGTGTTCTTGGTTTCAGAATGTTCGGTTACAAAACAATTTTTTTTTTAAATTATTCTTAACCGAACATGCCACTTTAACTTCCATTTAAACCATATTTTGATGATTTCTACTCAATTTACCCAATCATTTGATGATTTATACTCAATTTACCCTATCAAAAAACGAATTAAAAACGATTGATGGGTTTTTCAATCGAATGAGGAACGTCAAGGAAAGAGAAAAGAAGAAGAGAATTTTTTTTTTCCAAAACTAAAAAATTTCTACTCCCCTCCAAATTTTGTTTTTGATTTTGATTTTGGTTAATAGATTCATTTAGATTAGATGTATATGATTAGATTTATATAGTTATTAGGTTAGTTTTAATTTAAACTAAAATAAAGGATAAATGTGTATTTACCTAACTTTAGGACACCCCTTATAAGTATAGGGAGGTTGGCCTAATAAGACCATGGTCCCCCAAAAAAACCATGGTCCATAAAAAATCGTTCCTTCTGAATGGTCTTACTCCGCTAGCTCCTTGTTGATTTATATTGGTTTAGGGTGAAACATGCATTTGACAATCTAAACCACCCACCACTAGTCATAAATTTATGATCCTTTTACAAAATCAGATTTATATGACAATGATTTGCGCTGAGTACATGTATACGAATATTTCTAAGTAACTAGGCTGGTAGTGTATACAATTCAAAATCAAATCTAAGCGCATTCAGATCACTGATACCATTTCATATATGACAAAAAAATTAAACGATCCTTGGATCGCTAAATGGTATCATCCCATATAAATCATGACTGATAGTGTATGATACCCCCTTAATCAAACATCAGATAGTTTCAACAACAATAGTGAAAGGTTAGTGTGAAAGGACAATAGTCCCACATCGCTATAATCCGCTTAATTAACTTAAAATATAATATGAAAGGGCCGCTCCACTCATTTCCAATTGGTTTTGAGTTGGATTCCCGTAGACTTTAACATGGTATCAGAGCTAAGCCTCACATTCAGATCTGCGTACGCCGAGTATAGGCCGAATTACTGGCCAAAGTGTTTAACCGATTTTGTCACTTGTACACCCAGGGTGTAGGCCAGTGCCGATACTAGCCGAGGTGTTTCCCCCTGATTTAGTTAGTCACTCACCTGTGTACACCTGTTACCGATGGACTGGTAACTCGTACGTAGGTCCACGTGTGAGGCCCAGTGACTGGCCTTACACGTGAGGGGGTGTGTGAAAGGACAATAGTCCCACGTTGCTATAATCCGCTTAATTAACTTCAAATACAATAGGGAAACTTAGGCTAAGGCCCAACCCACGGATAACCCATAATATGAGGCCCTTAATTAAAAAAAGTTTAAATCTAGGCCCCGAGTTTTTAAAAGACATACATGCCCTTTTATATATTGTCAAGCCCCAAATTAAATTAAATTTAAATTTAAGCCCAAAATTATTAAATCTAGGCCCAAAATCATTAAAGTATAGTGTGAATGTGTAAACAGGAGTTACACATACATATGCCATGTGTATACAGAAGTTACACATCCTTATGACATGTGTAATGCAAAGTTACATATCAAAAAATAGACATACAAAGAACACATAAAAAAATACACGTATTACTTTAATATTCATTTATAATAATTCTTAGCATGTGTAACTTCTTACGCATCTGTCTAGTGTAATTGAGAGTTACATATGCATCTATCTAGTGTAATTGAGAGTTACATATGCGTCTGGCTTGTGTATTCAGCGTCAACTCCAGTTCCAGCGAGACCTAAAATATAACGACAAGCAATTAGCTTTTATAAGATCAAATGAAAAACAATGTATATTAAATTTCACATACATCTGAGTAGTGAAACTAGCAGTTACCCGTGCAACTTACTAGTGTAACTAGGAGTTACACATCCATATTGGAATTCAGCACATGAACCAATAAAGGCAAGAACATAAGCATGATTACCAAGTGTATAATGTTCAAACCGCCGATTTATGCAGTAAATCTATGAGTTAAAGGTTCAACATTTTCGGGAAAACGAAGAATATAAAACAAAATATAGACTGAGGCATGCTGGACTAACCTTGCAGTAGTATCAAGCGTAATTTTAGTGTTGGCATTCACCAATCCACCATTCTTTTCCACTCGATAAGTAAGTTCATCTCCATCTAGACTTGCATCAATATACACGGTAGAGTTCTCATCAATCTCCTCTCTTAGAAGCATCTTTGACAACTCTGTCGCCAACTTCTTCTCTAGCCACCTCCTAATTAGCCTAGCGCCATATACCTGTAAAATCGACAAAGAAGATTTTGCAACTTCTGTAAGCATATATCATATATAAGTCGCAGTTACATATGTCATAGACATGTGTAATAGGCAGTTACACATGCATATGACATGTGTAAGCCGCAGCTACACATCAGTATTATGGCTTGATACTTGGCATGTATACTATGTTAAGCATATATCATGTGTAAGTCACAGTTACATATATCATAGGCATGTGTAATAGGCAGTTACACATGCATATGACATGTGTAAGCCGCAGTTACACATTAGTATTATGGCTTGTATACTTGGCACGTATACTATGTTAGATATAGAAATCGAAATGAAACAACTACAACATCCTCTACAATCACTTTCCAATTTGGAAAAGTAAATATCCTCAAACCAAGCTTTCAAGGATGTCATGATTCATGAACAGTTACATCCTTAACTTCTATTACACCCACTCATATATTTCTAAGCGGGAAACTTACAAAGACAAATAAGAATACTGGAATTTAAGGACTCAAATCATTAAGCAAAGGAAGGAATTCAATATATGATTCACGGATATAAATGCTTAGTAATCTATATCAAACAGCAGGCACACACACCAAAAAATCAATCAGATTCTTAGCTAATAAACACGATAACATAGTATAAAGTTATAGTTTAAACAACACAAATATTGGATTAAACCTACTGATAATTTGAACTGAGAATCACTTCCAAAGAAATTCCTCTAATCATTGTACAAGAAAATAATTTCCTTGTATCCTATTCAATATAATTGGCATGTGTATCTATAAGTTACACATCTAATTAGCATGTGTAACTAGTAGCTACACATCCATTTAGCTTGTGTACCTAAAAGTTACACATCGAAATAAGCATGTGTAACTAATAGTTACACATCTAAAAAAGGTCAAATAACTTAAAACAAATCAATTTCTAACCTGATTAAACTCCGGAAAGTCCCCAGCTTCTAGAGCTAAACTGCCATGGGTTTCAGATACCTGGAACCACGAGAAACATGGCGTGAAATTAGGGAATCATACACATTTTGGAAAGGGTTGTATATTTTAGAAATTCACTCTTTGAAACAAGTAATGCTGGTTATTCCTGGTTTTAAATCATAATAATTTTATGATGCAGAGTATCAGAAATACCAACAGGTGCATGAGAACATAAGCTATAAGCTAAAAGATTAAACTGGAATTGTCACATCGATTTCAACTCTTTAGAGTAAGGACGTACCTTGATTGTGAGCAACAATCTCCAAATATAAAGCAGAGTATGTACTTGTCACCCCCAACAGAAGGTAGAACTTGTCCAAAATAGCTCCTGCCTTTTTAATGTCCGCCAAGTAATCTGCAATAAGTACGATAAGCTATTATGAATAAGTTATAGATAAATTCCATGTTATAACACCCATCCGATAAAACAGATTCAAATCATTATGCTACAACCTGCCACACCCATATGATACATGTTCCTCCATCGAAATAATATAGATTCAAACAGATTCAAATCATTATGCTACAACCTGCCACACCCATCCGATAAAACAGATTCAAATCATTACCTAACAACCATATCATCAGCCTTGCTGACACTTGAATCGCCTAAACTTTTCATCTCATCGTCGACAGTCTCAACTTTGTTCCCCTTGTCAGAATCAACACCATTTTCATCTCTCAAAATTCTGTAATAAGTAGATGCATAGACTCCTTACCCATATGATCGATATTAAAAGGAATTATGACATGCATAATTACTCAAATGATATATACAGTCTATAAACACTATTGATGAACATCAGTACCCTCTACAATTACTGATAACAACAAGTAATCATCAACAAAAACAAAAACAACAATAATTAAACGCATACTTAGATTTAAAACTTGTTGATTCAAGTAAAAACGAGAGAAATCTTACTGATTTGCAGATCTTTGCTCATACGACGACTTCATTTCTGCTGCTGTTGAAGATCTTCTTGATTCCATTATTGAATCTGCACAAAAAGTAAGTAATTAAGGTTAAAACGACTTTGAAGATCTTCGATTGATTAAAAAGCAATCAGGTTCTTCTTCTTCTCAGATCTAAACAGAATCAATCAAAATAAAAATCAAAAACCTAATCGAACTAAGAATGATGAACCTGGTCAAAAACCTAATCGGAAATGATTTCTGCTACTTCGAATCAACTGAAACTTAGATTCAATTCAAAATCTTATAAAAAACCAGTCGAACCAACGAAAACCTAACCTGATGCAGCTTAGAAACAACTAAAACCTAGATTCAAATGAAATCGATTGAATGATTTATTCATATTTGTAGATCAACCTAACCCAGATTCAACTAAAACCTAATCGGATCGATTCGTCTTCTTCTTCGTCGATCTGAATTCGATGCAGCCGGCAGAGAAATAGAATTGAGAAGAGAGAAGAGAGAGAAATAGAATTGAGAAATGAAAAATATTTTTTGTATTCCTCTTGTATATATACTAAAGGGTAATGTTGCCATTATTAAAATTCGGAATAATTAATTATGGGCCAGATCCGAAGAAAAATTGATATTCTGGACCTAGTAGTAGCATTTTCTGAAAGTATGGAGTTGATAATGGAGGATCCATTTTGTGGGGCTTGTATATATTGAACCCATATAGTAGGAGGATTCTAGTATTTTTCACAATAATATGGAAGGACCGCTCCACTCATTGTCAAATTGATTTAGAATTCTTAACTAGATATACTCGTAGGCCTAGCTAGTCCTAGTCCCCCATAATAAATAAAACTGGTCCTGAACTACTCTAGAGGTAGCCCGTAGCTCCCATTGGTTGCAACTTTGACTTAATTCAAATAACAAATTACAAGGTTACTATCAGATAAGATGGTATCAAATCAAACCCTATCAGAAGTGCTAATCACCGCTTAATGCTTCTGATTGAATCCGACTTCAAGGATGGGTTCGAGAACTCACTCGTGACTACGAAGTGATGCTACGAAATTGGATGATGTTATACTTTGTAAACTCCCTTATTGACCACATAACAATTGTATTTATTATTGATTAACGTGAGCCTGCAGCTCGGAATTAATAACAAGATATTTTTAGCCTACAGTGTCATTTGCACACTCAATGGTCTCTAACGGTACGTCTAACTGGGACCAAGTCTTAAAATGCTACTGCATCTATACTTCCAAGTTCCAACCATACAAAAAGAGGACCAATGACTGAGGTCCTGAAATCGTGAATAGTAACTGGAACTAGTCCGTACTGTGGTATATATTGAATGATAAATCAAAAACTTACAGTCAACATTTTGGAAACCAAAGTGAAAATTTAATTGTCTTACCACGTACTTTTTTTACAATTTAAAGCGGAACATGATTTGTGCACAAGCATGAAAAACGTTTAATGACGTGTATTTTTTGTGACTTGAGGTCGCTTTCGAGTCTGTTATTTCTTTTCTCATCCTGTCATTTTTTTTCTCTCCTCTTGTTTTCCCTTTCGGTTTGGTTCTTTGACTATAAAAACCAAGTGTACATGATAAACGTGAGGAGAGGAGTAATTTTTTCCCTTTCGGTTTGGTTTCATATCATGAGATTCAAATCTCCATTGTCTCCTCCACGCATGGAGTTATGCCGTGTAATTATAGGGGCGTCTGTTCTGTTGTATTTTCTTTTCTCTCTTTTGACTTATTTTTAAACCTTTTGGTGTAAATGTAGGAAATTAAGTTAAATATGTCAGAATTGTTGATTTTTGTTTTCAACTCCCTTTATGAGAACCAAACGAATCGTACTTTGTGACCGCAGTATCAAAAAGGAAACCGTGGAGATGCTGGACATATAGGTTTATTGGTAGAAACAACAGTGGGATGGCTGTGGGTAAGTAATGGATTTTCGCAGGTCAGCACAAATTTTACAAACACAAAGGAATATCACGAGAATGTCTATATACATACATTGGGAGATAGAGAAAGAAACAGCCCATGCAATCAACTTGCGTTAAGGAGGAAATTATGTGTTCCATTTCCAAATGGAAAATCCAAAAGCAGAGAAACAGAAAACCTTAGCCGGTTAAGTTAAAGAGATAAGTTAATTAATGAATAAGACATTTTTAAACTCGATTTTGCATCACATAAACTTGAAGCTGAATAGCATGAAGTAAGTGTAAGATACGTGTACAAAGAAAAAGCACTTGTTCGAAAGAGAAAAGCGTCAAAAACAAAAGAAAAAAGTGCAAAACCCGAAGGAAAACAAGAAGTTAAAAGTGCTCAATCTACTCACCATGCATACGTAGAACTCGTTTGGCCTTCCGCCTTTGTGTGTGGCCTTTTGTATACCATGCACCCATCATCTTTTGTATTAGAATCTACCAACTTTCCATTCCGAGAATATCCTCGAGGTCTATCTCCTGTCATAGATTTCATTGGCAACTGAAGTTTTCCATTGCTATTTATTGGAAATTTACTCGCCGGTATATTTTTTATTTAGTAACACCACGAACGATAGTTGGTTATGTTGATTGTGATGATACTTGCTGAAACACGTCACAAATGTAAAATTTATCTAAATTAAGTTATTAATTAAAACGTCATTCATATTTTTGGGTCGAGATCGTCTGTGCCACTGCTTGTGTGTGCCCTATGTGCCATACCAATAGAAACACGCCACATCATTCCTCTCATTAACCATGACTAACTAAATAGATTTTCTATTTATACAACACTAATCGATTAGGAAAGATAATTAATTAGTTAAAGAAGATATTACAAATCCAAAAGAAAATACCGTGTTTCTATTGGTGTGGCACATAGGGCACACACAAGCAGTGGCACAGACGATCTGGACCCCATATTTTTCAAAAAACACCCGAATAATGTGCGACCAAAAATACTTTCCCTTGATTGTCGTTGGGTGAGCCAGATGGCTGCAAATCAGATCAGTTTTTTTTTTTTTCATTTTCACATCAGTTGTTTTCACATACCAATTACCTCTCAATATTTTCTTTTAAGATATTGTACATAAATCTTTTCAGATTTTTATTTTAGTTTGATCTAGAATTTTGGCTTCACCACCCCCGCTCAGTTTTGATAACACACACTCCACAACTAAGCCACCAGAGTGACATTAAAGACAGTATTTTGTACACTGTTCCTCCATAAATTCACCAACATTACAACCGTTGTACAAGGTTCTCATGTAGGCACAGTTTAATGTGACACATTCAAAAGAAAGACAAATTTAAAGGATATATCAAGATTACCATGATTGCTAAATACCGATGCCAAATCTTTCAGAAAATATCATGATTACTATTCTATATATAAGATTAAAAAATAAAAAACGATTCTAACTGTTGGATCATTCAAATTAATACCCCAGCCAATATCGGTATCTCTTTAGCAAAAGATTACACGGTAGCGCCATCAAACATCTAAAATGAATACGAAACCAGGGGTATTTACGTAAATTACACATCATCAGATCAAGCAAATGCCCATATAAATCCTTGACACACCTCCCCTGGAAGACTTATAAATTATAATCATCAGTAAAACTTTCTTGGCCATCTCTCTCTCTTGGTGCTTTCTTTGCATCCCTACCATTTCCAACAACCAGGGGTCTCCAACTGTTTATCATTCAGGTTTTTTCTCTTACAGCCATACTATTTAATCATGTGGGATTATAGTTCTTCTTTCTTGCTTGCTTGCTCACTTAGTTTGTTTGTTTTGTTTTTGTGTTAACTACCTGCAGGCTTTTTAGTACTTCTTAGTTAAGATGATTGGACTAGAGAGATTTGTGGTGACAATAAAATCAAAACTGAAAGGATTGAAGTCAGGATCATCATCATCATCATCAAAACACAACTACAACCATAAAGCTGCTGCTTCAGCTAATTATTATGATAAGATAGATAAGAGTGGAAGTATGAGGATTGAAATCAGCAGTAGAAAAGCTCAGAAACTCATTCAGAAAACTCTTAAAATTGCTGATTCACCCATCAACAAAACTTACGCCTTTTGAATTCCATTAGCATACATGAAGGACTTGTATTTTGGAATTATCATGCATCACATCATCATCATCATCTTCATGTAATAATAATAATAATTTCTACCAGTGGGATTTTCTATATTTACATGGATGGGGGTACTTGTTCTTGTTCTTGTTCTTTTTCACTTTTTAGGTATGTTTGTAATCACCACCACTCAGATATATCGGGTTTCTAGTAGATAATACAAGGATTTTTCCATCTTTAGATTCATTTCTTATGGCCTTTCTTAATTTAGTTAATCATTTTTAAATTTTTAAATACTGGATTTCTAACTCTTTATATTTGTCATTATTTTCTTGGCTGTGTTACTTTATTAATCTCTCATTCTCTCAGGATGTTATATACTAATCTCTCATTCTCTCATGATGTTATATACTAATCTTGGTGCTACATTGTAACTAATAAATTAAGTCCAAATTGACTATTGACTTTTGACTTTTGCGTGTATAAACTATAAAAGCCAATCTCAATCCCAAATGAAAAACACTTAAATTTCTTTTTTATTTTTTTTTTGCCTGATCAATCAAAGAGAAAATTCATTCAAAAGAAATGGTATTTATTTAAGAAGGGTATCTCAATCCAATAAATACAAACGGGAACGAAAAAGAAGAAAGAGCCGAAAATTTTTTTGGCAATCTAAGACAACAAACAACAAGCTCAAAAAGACCGAAATAAAGAGTCCCATAAAGCTACTACCATATTCGCCGTTAGACCTAACATTCTTGTGTCCGATTTGCCCCAAAAGAACGCTTGTAGTTTAACGTTTCTGACGAGGCTAACCAAATTTTTCTTTTTGTTTTCAAAAACTCTTGCACTCTTGCATCTCGCTCTTTCCAAATTTTTCTTATCTTTATTCTACTATTTGAAAGTTTGACCGGCTTCAAATAGACATGGCCTGAAACCATGTTTTCTCCGACTTCAAAAACAACTTTTGTGGTAGTATAACTGTAAGTATAAGAGTGGATCGAGAGGGGACTTTAAATGCCTAGAAATATTATACTCTACTTGGATAGGAAATGATTTCCTATCCAACACAAAAACTATGAAATTTATAATAAAAAACTAGAAATTTTATAAGAGTTTCACTTAAAGAAAGTTTGCATCTCTCGGTTCCAAAGTATATTGCTTGACTGTCATATCTTTTGCTATTTATGCAGAGCCTGTTACTTTCCGAAAACTCTAAAATTGAGACAACTAACATAGGCCAGATCTAGGACAGTCCAATTTTGAAAATTGGGTAAACATGTAATGAGATGTAAGTACCTGATTAAATAGAAATCTCATGCAATTCACTATTTCATTTTCATGTGGTGGTCAATGAATAGTCAAAGATGGGTCAAGGATAGGATTTCATGTACTAGTAGCTTTAACAAACAGATCTGATCTACAACATAAAAAATTAAAAGATTCCTTGAAATGGTGTTCATGAAGAAAAGACTCTAAATATCCATGCAAGAATGACTCAAGCCCATGATTTATAAATGCTTCATGACAAGAGCGCTTTTGGGTAAACTACTTGTTATTAGGCAATATATGCAAAAGCATTGCATTAAAAGGGTTCCATGCTATTGCGCCCAAAGAGATAGGGTTGAAAACAATGAAACAGGGAAAAAAGTAAGCCAACAAAAAGAAAGAAAGATACATAAAATAATATCCATGTAATACCAACTCCATCGATTTTGGTTTCCAACTTTAAAATGATGTTCTACTGATCCTTCGGCTCTTCAAATAGCATGACTTTATAAGTGTTCTTTCTTCCCTAATAGTGACCTTATCAACATTTGGCTCATTGAGCCACATGCCGATCATCAGTTACTATAAAACATATTTGTACCAAAAAGAATACTAATACTATAAAATATTTTCCGATTTGGACATTTAACTGTACTACTAACCTCGTTAAATTTATCAAATTCTTAATATCCAGTAAGACCAAATAATATATAAATTGATACTGCAACAAATACGATGAATAAAAGATCAATTTCATATCAAATCTTTCATTATATTATTGGATAACGATTATTAGATGAAACTAGTTGGAAGCCTAACAAGTTAAGTTCCAACGACATAGTACTACATCAATTGAGATTGTGTCACAAAGGGGGGTCTGAGATTGTGTCACAAGGGGGGCAAACTAACTTTACCTTCCATGTTAATTTCTGCAATATTACGTCATTGGGGGCTCGAACCTGGGACTTCCTGGAACGCATGAAACTTTGGGAAACGAGGATGACCAGCTGAGCTAGGTGCCCGTTCATCGAAAAAAAAGATATTTATTGGGAAACTTGGGGATATGCCCCAAAATCGACTGTCATCTTGGGGATATGTCCTAGGATTCCAGTTTTTGGGAATATGCCCCAGCTGTCCAAAATTCCATCCAAAACCGTTAAGTAGTCAATATTCGCACACACTTAGGATTACATATGCGAATTAAAAAACATATATACTATATACTAACACCTTTACAAGGTTCAGGAACATATTCAGACAGAAAAAACCTCGAAGAAATTAGAGAGAATGTTTAGACACATTTACGATAAATTGACTATTTAACGGTTCCTTAACGGAAACCGTTACTTTTGGGACATATTCCCAGAAAATGGAATCCTATGATATATCCCCGAGATAACAGTCGATTTTGGGGCCAATTTTCGCAAAAATGTTCTAGTCTTTGTCTAACCTGACCATGATATCTAGTTTTTTAAAAAATTTAAAAGATACAGAACCCGACCAACTATTCAAAGACTGCTACAGGGATCCGCCAGATTGACAACCCCATGAAAATTGGTATCCAGTATGGCAGTCATGCTTTTTAACGTAACATTATGTCGCGCCTTGTGAAGTTGCAACACATTGCAAAAACTATACAGATCTCTTAAAGTGAGACTCAAAATTTCTCTCTATTTGTTTATTGTTCCATGGTACTTCTTGAACCATGTTTGTGGCATATTTTTATCGTCAAGGTGTATTAAATAACCAGCAACATCACTCCTGATAGAAGGGCTTGGGACCTTTCAGAAAATGGTAGATTTACCTCTAAATCTGCTTACTTGGGTTTCAAGGGCTTAGGCCTTCCCCTTGTAGTTCCCTTTGGAATCGTATTTGGAAAATAAATGTGCCCTATAGAATTCAAGTTTTCTGTTGGAAAGCTGTTAGAAACGCTTTACCTGCTAGAACTGTTCTTCATACTAGAATGCCAACGCAATCTGCGGATTGCACTAGATGTAAAGACCTTTCTGAATCTATTATGCATACTCTTGTTCTTTGTCCCTTTGCTAGTCGAGTCTGGTTTTTATCGCAGTTTTGGGTTAACACCCAGTTCTTTAGTTCTAAGTCTTTCATGGATTGGATGTTATTTTGGTTAGTCAACCCTGTTTCCAAGCTCCCTGAAAGAGATCAGTGCCTCTTTGTTGCCGTCCTCTGGTCTTTGTGTCAAAGTAGAAATAATCTAGTTTTCCAGGATGTGAAGGAAAATCATACTGCAGTTCTGATGAGAGCCAAAGCCATGCTTCTTACTAGAAAATCCATTAACACTATCTCCACCATGATCCCTACTAGTATTAGTGACAGATGGATGCCCCCTCCCACTGGATGGATAAAGTCTAATACATATGGAGCTTACGATATTGTTTCTGGTGATAACGGTGCAGGCTATGTCATGAAGGACTTCACCAATAATGCTACCTTTTGCGCCTCCATTGTCTTCCATGTTCAATCTGCTGAAGAAGCCGAAGCAAGAGCAATATGGGCAGGTTTAAAGAAAGTTGTGGAGCAAAAGTTTACGCATCTAATCCTAGAAAGCGATGCTTAGAGTCTAATCAATCAATTTTCTGCTGGCGTGTTTGATGGGAACTCTAAAACGGTTGCCATTTTTAAGGATATTCAGTTTTTTGTTTCTAAACTTATTGCTTGTTTATTTACTTTTCAGCCACGCATTTGTAATTTTGTGGCTCATGAGCCCATTGGACAAAATCAAACAACTCTTCTATGTACTGGTTTGTTCTTCCGATATGGCTTAGACATTCTGTCGAGGGAATGATTATTTCGAAGGCGTTTGCTTATTAAACAAACAAAAAAAAAACACCAACTGACCAACATACTTTCGCAGATGGCCTGTAGATAGGTGGGGCAGAATGTAAACGTGATTAAATCCATTCCTGTACGTTGAAGAATAGTAAAGAGAAGATAAGTAATTTTGTGAACATAAATTGGATTGGATCCAACAGAGTGGGGTGTGGGTCTAACAGTAATAAATTGATGAGTGGGGTTCCAGCACATCTGCCAAAAGTTAATGAGTAATCGAATCAAAAATGACTTCCTGCACTGCAGCCTTGCCCGTGCACCGAATCTCAGTGGGTCTCACAACAACTTGCAAGAGCAACCGCCAACCAGTGTCCAAAAACAGACTTGAATGGTTCTAAAGACTTTCTTTTGTGTCGCGACGAAAACAGGAGACAATATGGGTATTCCGGTGTTGGAGTTGGGACGTCCCCTCACAGCTAAATTAGTAGTTACTGACACGCACATTAACTGAAGCATTTATGTTTGTGGTATGGTTCGCTATCCTATTTCTTCTAGCGCAATGAGATTATTGAATCGCAACATTCAGAAAAAGAAAGAAAAAAAATCAATTTTGTTAAACGTTTAAAAAAAGAATTATATCAAATTATAGAAGCAAGGAAAAAAAATTGATGCCGGATGGGAGGTTCGTGTTGCAGCTAAACAAAAGAAATGGTGACAGTGTTGGATTAACTTCAACATAGAAGTCACTAACAAGCTGGTTAGGACAAGATTAGGAAATTGATGTAATCCTAAGGGAATTAGAAGTCATCTAGTTCTAAGAAAAGGAAAGACATGTAATAAGGTAATAGGATTAGGAAAAGGAATTCATAGTTCTATATATATATGATCACCAAAGTTGTAGTTGATCATATGAGCAAGATTAGAGCTTGTGTGTAGTTTTGAGAGATTTTCTAAACATCAATAAAGAGAATTGTCTTTATATAAGCTAAGTTTCATCTTGCAGTTGTCATTTGACAACACCTCGTCTAACCGAGTCCGGCTTTGTGAACACTTGGGCATTTATCCAGATTATTCAGCCCAACAAGAGACTCATTTGGGCATGAGTCCTCCCAAGCTAATTCCCAGATAGTGCTCGATTGCAGCTCTTGGCCGGTTGTTCTTCCAATTTTAGTGTCAGCTTTGATAAAAATGCAGAGACGCATTCCAAAACTAGTTCTTTCTTGCACGTGGCGTCCCGCCAAATGTTTGGGCCTGTGGAAGTAAAATTATACATGCCTAAAAGTAATTTGCTTACCAAAATAAAGTTATGAAAATTGCCAGTGACATTACAAGATAGGCATAGCGTGAGTTTCTGCGGAAGTGGATAGAGTGACTCACAGCTCATTTCTAATTACATCCCTTGCGCAGCTTAAATGCACATTAATTGCGACGGATATATGTACTTGCTCCCTACTCAGATCCGTAGTCCTTATTCTGTACGGATAAACACTCCTTAAACCCGAAGATTTCATTGATTGTAAAAGATCTTGCAACTTAATTGTTTTGCCATAATCGACTCTATATATCCAATACAGCTCATTTGTTTCTTTCTATGTTGTTGTGGATAGATAGAGATGCAACAATCTGACGTCGACAAAATTTGAATGATTTCAGAAGATTGTTGAGATTATATATAAGAGTACACACCAACACAACACAAATCAAAAATCACTCAAAATTCAGAGATTAACTGTGCGCCATTGCAGTGCTGGTGGTCAAAGAAATATCAGTAAGTTCTTATTAGAATTGCGGTAAAATGGCAGGAGGTATGGCTATCTAAGGAAGTACAAAGGATTACGGTGGGAAGATTACCATGTTCGTGTTCGTTACCTGTCTGGTAGCCGCGACTGGTGGTCTCATCTTTGGTTATGACTTGGGGATTTCAGGAGGAGTAACATCCATGGATGTGTTCCCTAAGAAGTTCTTTCCATCAGTGTACAGAACGATGAAAGATGACAGCAGTCATGAAAATCAATACTGCAAATTTGATAGTCAGTTATTAACAAGTTTTACTTCTTCTCTGTACATAGCCGCTTTGGTTGCTTCATTTTTTGCATCTGCAACGACGAGAATCTTCGGCAGAAGAATTTCTATGATCGTGGGAGGGGTCGTATTTTTTATTGGTTCAGCAGTAAATGGTGCTGCTGTGAATGTTGCAATGCTCATCATTGGTCGCATATTACTCGGTATCGGTGTTGGGTATGCCAATCAGTCAGTTCCTGTTTATCTGTCAGAGATGGCACCTGCAAAACTGAGAGGAGTACTCAATATGGGATTCCAACTGGCTATCACTATTGGAATATTGGTTGCGAATCTTGTGAACTACGGGACAAACCAGATCAAGGGTGGATATGGATGGAGACTTTCGTTGGCTCTTGCAGCGGTACCTGCAATCATGATGACTGTTGGGGCCTTTTTTCTTCCAGACACACCAAACTCGCTCCTTGAAAGAGGCCATCAGGAGAAGGCTAAAGTTATGCTGCAGAAAATTCGTGGGAGTCAACAAGTCGAGGATGAATTTCAAGACCTTGCAGATGCAAGCAACGCAGCAAAGAAGATTGAACACCCGTGGAGAAACATATTGCAGCCGCAGTACAGGCCACAACTGACCATGGCTATTTTGATTCCATTCTTCCAACAGCTAACTGGTATCAACGTCATCATGTTCTACGCGCCAGTCCTCTAAAACTTTGGGCTTTGGTGATGATGCATCCCTCATGTCTGCGGTTATTACTGGACTCGTCAATATGTTTGCAACCTTTGTTTCTATGAGCACAGTTGACAAACTCGCCCGCAGAGTATTATTCCTGCAAGGTGGAATTCAGATGCTCATTTGCCAGGTAATTTTAAATCTTGCTAGCTACAATCTGTCTTTCCATTCTACATATGCATATGATGCTAATACATTTTTGTATATAAACTTACCTAAATAGATCCTTGTTGGAGTCGTCCTCGCCATGAAATTTGGAGTAGAAGGCGTGGGATCCATGTCGAAGTCGAGTTCCTATCTGGTATTGATTTTGATATGTGCTTACGTTGCTGCATTTTCGTGGTCATGGGGTCCCTTGGGCTGATTGGTGCCTAGTGAGATCTTCCCACTAGAGATAAGATCAGCAGGACAAGCCATCAGTGTATCAGTCAACATGTTCTTCACCTTTATAATTGCCCAAGCTTTCCTCGCCATGCTTTGCCACATGAAGTTTGGCCTATTCTTTTTCTTCGGTGGCTTCGTCTTTATAATGACTCTCTTCATTTTCTTCTTCTTGCCTGAGACTAAGAATGTGCCTATCGAAGAGATGAACAGTGTATGGAAGAAGCACCGGTTCTGGGGTAAATACATTCCAGATGATGCTATAGCTGGTGCTGGTTAAAGGCACTCATCCAGCAAGGTTTCTAACTGCTAAAAATAACCAATAATAATATATAAAAATGTAAAACAAATATGTATTGTCTGTAATCATGTACGGGTTTCGGCAGGCAAAGATTTTACATTTCACTTTGCTACTAACTTGGCACCATCAGCCTCCTATCCTGATGGTTGAGTGTTTGTTCTTTTTCTGCCTCCTTTGGCACTTGGTGATTAGTTTTGATATTTTCTCAATAAAAAAAGAATGGGGTTTTGGTAAATTCAAATGCTTCATTCCATATCTTATGTTTTGGTAAAAGAAAGTTCAGTATCCACAACTTTAACAACACACACCATTGAGTTCTTACATATGTTTATAGAAAGAGCAAAACCATCTTAATAGACCAACTCGTGCTTTTTTATTTGAAGCACGAACATTTAACTGAAGAAACATTTTCCCATGAAGGTGGTGGAAGTATTGTTGGCATTGCCTTTAGAGCAAATGGCAGTGGACATTATAGCGAGTATCGTACGAGTTATGAACACGATATCCTGAATGAGTCTTAGCCACAAAAGAAGGCTCAACGAGCTCTTCATGTCCTCTAGTTTGAATGTTGTATGCCCAAATGCCATACTTGTACCTGAGCAAGATAACATTTTTGTCCACCGGACTGAAACTTAAAACCTCAATTTCCTTAATAACCATATTTTCTTCTTCACGGTAGGCAGCTGCACTTTCTTCCCCTTCTGAATCTTCTTCATACTCATTCACATAAAACCTTCTAGTCACTTCTGCTACAAGACCACGCAAGTCAATATCTTTGTGCAGCAAGCGCCAATCCTCCTCAAACACCCAAACCCCCAAAGTCTTCTGGCTTGACACAATTGTAGCATAACAAAGCAAACCTTCATATTCTCCAAGACAGTAAATATCACTTTCGCCGTAAGAATTTTCCGAGTCTAGGTCAGGGAAATCTATCAACCTACACTGCTGGCCACCACTTTCTACACTATTTTTTCTCTTTTGAAATTTACAAAGGTACGAACTCATAAAACGGATGCCTTTCAAGTAAGGTCGTGTTACAACATTATTGTTGTTCAGATTGTAAGCTAGTATGCCTTTTACTCTAGTCCAGTACAATACTCCACTTATAACTAAAGCGTAACGACCAATATAATCCTTGATGCCAGAAACTTCATAGACATTCCATTCACCCACATGAGAAGAAAATATCTCAATGTTAAATTTGTTGGATGACTCACGAAATCTTGGTATAAGCACAACCTTGTAGCTAGTAGTAGATGAAATAGACTCGCAAGTAAAAACAATAACAACCTCAATTGGGGTAGAACTAGGAGCTGGAGGAAGTGAAACCCATTAATGTGTAAGTGGATTACATACATGATAGTCCTTTGGTCTTAAGTATGGTCTCGCATAACTTGATGTACATAAAACCAAACCATTACTAGAACCTAACAGGTAAATTCTGTTGTTCTCTGGATTGGATTCTGGATTCAAAAACTTGAAAGAAAATCCATGTTCATTTCCTGACATGAATTCTGGACTCAACGATTTTGGATGTGAAAGTAAAAATTTCAACTGAATATCAGCCGGATTAATACTATGATATACTAACCATGGGAGTTTACCAGAAACATTGAATTGAATCCATTTACTTATGAAATGAGTGTCTGAGAGAAGAGAAGACCATACCTTGGAAACAGACCTCAGTTTAAAGATTGATATGAAAGGAAGAAGAAGAAATATTTCAAACCAGATATCATCCGTTAATTTTGTGTTTGGAGTTGTCTCAAGAGAAGAAGAAGAACCCAAAATCATCTTAATAGACTGGAAACAAGTGCACTAGTTTGGAATTTGGGGTTTCCAACTGCACCTTAAAGAGGAGTTTTGGTAATAAAAGTTGCCGAACCGCAAAGGAAGAAGCCATAAAGCAGAAATAAAAAATAAAAAACATATTAGTAAATTGTAATTGTCAAAGCTGGGAATATATTATCATCAGAGCTGGGATTTTCTACGGTTTGTTTAATTTATAGTGGAGAACCTGTAAAGAGTGTCATTTTTTAGTATTATGGTGGAGAAAAAATAGAAGACTGGATAGCAGTCCTGTAAAGAGTGCAAAGTGATTTCACATGGAAAATGCTCACACCTAGCCTAGCTAGATTTCTTTAAGGAGTAATCACGCCACGTTTATTGTGTGGATGGGTCTCCACCATGGTTTCAAAACCAAGGCTGTGTTCCACCAGACAAGTGCTAGTACTCTAGTTATTATTCACAGGATTCTTCAAGATGTAAAGACTGCAGTATATATAGAGGATTGTATCAGCAATAGACCTAAGCAAATCAAGTGCCAACGGGAGAAAGCTAGTGTAGGTACCATAATTACTTATTAACTTCCACTGTACAGACAACACGGGGATATAAATAGACTAACTATAGCGTTCCCGTAGTTTCTTTGAACCCCCAATAATAACCAAAACACATGCCAACATCAGCAATAAGTTTGTTTCTGGAATGTGGACTTGGCCTTCATGTGTGTGGACTCGAACCCCAAAGAAGCAACTCATAGCCACACTGTTTCACGACCGAAAATTTGCAGATATCATTACTAGTAGTGATTGATGCTAGTACAGCTATATGCAAAGTATACGTGTTTCTGCAACCGACAGAACATATTATTCATCGTGTAATTATTCAGTTGACCTTTCAATTAAGAAATTTAAACTAAATTAATTTTTTCTTACCAGAAGTAGAAATGTAAAATGCATCAGACACATTATTTTGGATACTTGGATAGATACCCAGCTTGTCCAATATATGCAGAGAGTGAACATGGATATACTAATTCAGTGAATGCTATCTGGAGCAACACAATCAATTATAAGAAAGATTAATCCGATGTTTAAACTAAACGATAAAAAGTTTACCAAGAAAAAATAATGTCAACAGTAGACTCATGTGATTGGTAGGCATACACCCAAATTCTGTAAGAATGGTTACCCATGTGATTGGTACGCGTACACCACATCGCTAAGCATGACCAAGTGCCAAATAACTGACGTGTTTGCTATAACTTCATCTGGAGTCTCTGCTGCAATCATCTTTACATTTTCATCTGCTTTCATAATTTTTTTAATCCTTGCTAATGGAAGCCTGTGGTTCTTGAAGTTAGCTTTGTGTTCAATTTCTTGGGTACTGGCTTGTAAAGGTCTGGAGTTGTTACAAAAAAAGTTACCGCTGCTGGTGGGTCTGCTGATAAGCAAGTTGGTGATGAACAAGCTGGGCTTGGGAGGAAGAGAATCTGGCTGTCTGGCCAGGAGAGTGAATAGAGCCTGCAAGAGGATATTATTTGGTTGGCTGGATATTGAGCTGCTCCGTATGACATTTGACTTGCACTTGCAAAGCTGAGGACTGTCATTGGCCTTGTTGATCCATTATAACTGCAATAAGAGTCAGAATCCGTCTTTTGTTAACAGTTGAGGAGAAACATGTTTCCTTTTTCTCTAATATTAAAATCCAATGTATCATATACTTCTCTAAAACAAGTAGATAGTACATATGAATTAATGCAGCACAATTGCAGCAACAAACTTAACGCCGTTAGGCATCCATTCAAACACGTTGAAACAAGTCTATTATATAAGGTTGTCATCTATAAATGTTAGTTCTTTTTCAAAAACGGATTTCCAGATATTATAACAACAAAAAGAAGAGAAAAAAACAATTCTCATGGTTGCGTGTACCTTCTATATGAACACCATTCAACTCTTAACTATGTTTGTAAAATGAAGAGAACAACTGGATTCAGTAGCATTACCTGATGTGTTTTTCCACGAATGTGATGGAAGTATTGTTGTCATCGCCTTTAGAGTAAAGGGGTTGTAGACACAATAACGAGTTCCAACTGTATGCATCGTATCCATGAAAGATCTTCGGATGTTGTATTTTCAATGTTGTAGGCCCATACTCCATCATTAAAACCGAACAAAATGACATTTGCGTCCACCGGACTAAAACCTATAACCTTAACGTCTTCAATAGCCCCATTTTCTTTGTCGCAATAGTTATTTTGACTTTCACTTTCATCTTCAGTTAAACCTTCATACTCCTCCTTATTGCATCTTCTAAACATTTCCGCTGCGAACTCAAGCAAATCAATATCCTCGTGCAGCAACTCCCAATCCTCCTTAAACACCGAGACAAACAAATACTTCGGGCTTGTCGAAATTGTAACAAAACATAGCGAACCTTTGTACTCCTTTAGACAAAAAATGTTGGTTTCATCATCATAATCTTCTGACTCGAAGTCAGGGTAGTTTATCAACCTGCATTGTTGGCCACTGGTTTGAATGCTATTGTTATTGTTTAGATTGCAAGATAGTATATCTTTCTTGTCAATCCAATACATTTGTCCATTTATGACAACTAAACTCTTGAAGTCAGAGAAATAACCCCTAGGCTCAGGGTGTGATACTTGATAGACATTCCATTTACCCACATCAGAAGAGAAAACTTGAATGTTCAATTTCCTCAATTTCTTCTTACCAGACATTGGTATAAGCACAACCTTATAACAAGTATTGGATGAAATAGACTCACTAGTAAAAGCAGCAATGGTGGTGGTGGTGGACATAGTAGGAGTTGGAGGAAGTGAAACCCATTGTTCTGTAAGCGGATTACAAACAAAATACTCTTTTGGTCTGGAATTTGATTTCAGATTACTTGATGAACAACATAAAAACGAAGCCGTTACTACAACCTAACAGGTCTATTCTGTTGTTGTTTTCTAAATTGGGGTTTGGATTCAAAAACTTAAAGGAAAACCCATGTTGATTACCTGATATGAGTTCTGAATTCACTGATGATTTTGAATATGAAATCCCAAATTCCATAGAGTGATAAACGAGCCACGGGAAAGATTGAGAGCCATTGACCTGACTCCATTTGTTCATGAAACGACAGTCCGATAGAAGAGAAGCCCATCTCCTTGAGACGCACCTGAATTTAAAGATCGAATTGAAAGGTAGTAAAGTAAATATTTCAAGCAATACATCCTCTCCAAGTTGTGTCTTTGTAGATTTTTTCTTACGAGATGAAGAAGAACCCAATTTCATCTTGTCGATTGTGAATCAGGGCAGTAATTTTGATTTTACGAGATGAAGAAGTTTTTTTTTTGTACAAAAAAAAAAAGAGTTTCTATGCAGTTTATCACAGAGGGATGGGTACAGGTATAATAGGATCGTGACCGATATTTACTGGTAATGGACCGGTTTTAGCCCGTAATTGCGCGTTTTACTGACATGCCATTGTATTTTTATTTTATTTATTCTTTTGAAGTTAAAAGGCTCTTACAGAGCCAAATTTTATTAGACTACCGACTACCTAAAATATTGAGGTTTGAAAGGATACAACGAGGTGGAGAATCAGCATTCCACCACATATTTACATTCTCATGCATAGCATGTTGACACAAAAGATGTGTCAGATTGTTAGCACTCTTAGGAACAGATTGAAAACTTACATCAGAAAAATACGAGACATTATCTCTAATTTTTAAAATCACTGATTTTATATTCCAAGGGATGTCAGCAACGTCGCCCATAATCGCCGCAGTAACATTGGTCGCATCTCCTTCAATAACGATTTTATCAAGCATAAGCTTCCTACCTAATTCCATTCCAAGTTTGCAGGCTACAGATTCAGCCAACAGAGGAGAGGTAGCATCAAAAATACATGATCCACAACCTAGAAACTTTCCCATGTGATCACAAGCAATGGCTCCAGCCGCAACCTTATTCGACACTAAAGCTGCATCTACATTGATTTTAATGTAGTGAAGTTGTGGAGGAGACCAGGTACGGGGTTGAGAGTCATATGGGCTACAGTTACTATTACCTGATTTTCCAGTCGAGCACAGATCAACATCCTGGAATGCTCTCTTAATCACCAAATTTTCTGAGAAATTAACTTGAGAAAAAATCATGTCATTTCTTAATTTCCATAGATTCCACATAATACATATCCTCTTAATGAACTCATTATTCGTATCAACTTCCATCCAATGATTTAGTAACTGCTGTATATTATCCCCGGAGAAGTGTAACACACGTTCAGATTAGCTATTTGAAAAACTAATCTTGCACGAGCACAATCAAAGAGGAGATGAGAAATAGATTCTTCCTCTTGTTGACAGAACGTACAGGAAGTCTCAACACTAGAAACAAACCTGTGAATATTACTCTTGACAGCAATTCCATTGTGAATCATTTTCCAGATGAAAATTTGGATCTTTGGTAGAATATTTGAAAACGACCAAAACTTCTTCCAGGGAAACTCACTTAATCTCGAGGATGATGGAACATTATTAATCAGAAAATGATAGCATGACTTCGTTGAGATTTTACCTGATGGAGAACAAGACCAAACTAAGGAGTCTTTTGATTCCACTTCCGAGCTTAAATAGATCAAAGTTATATGCTCAACTGTTTCTGGGGGAATAATTCATTGAGAAGAGGAATATTCCAATCTCTTGGGATGGGAGAGATCAAATCAGAAACTTTATTGATGTTGTCAGGCAAAGAGGCAGGTTTATTGATAAGATGGTCTAAACTTTGGTGTAACCATGGATCATCCCAGATACGAATCTTTTCTCCTTCTGATACTTGCCAGAAAACTTTATTCTCGAGAATATGCACACTTCCGGTAGACTTCTCCAAGTTGTTGTACATTTTAATGGTTTCTCCACTTTCCAGAAAGAATTATCTTGTAGATATTTGGCACTTAACAGCTGCACCCACATCGCATCCTCATTTTCCAAAAATCTCAAAGCGAGTTTACAGATAAGAGCAATATTCATCAGTTCCATATTCTTAATACCAAGACCTCCACATTCCTTTCTTAACTCCATCTGGATCCAATTTATAAAATGCAGTTTTCTTTCTTCAGTTGAGTGTCCCCACCAGAAACATCTTTGAATTTTTTTTCAATTTCTTGAGTAATGCCTTTAGGTAGCAGGAAGAACCCCATAAAATATAATGAAATTGTGGAGGTGGTTGATTTTGATAGCACTATTATACCTCCTGAGTTAACGAAATGGATTCTCCAGCCCGGCAGCTTTGAAGTTATTTTATCCATGAGAAAATCAAAACTGGAGATTTTGTAATCTGACTTCAGGGGATAAATCCCAAGGTATTTGTCTTCAACAGTCATCTCACGTACGCCCATATCCTGAATTGTTGTTTGTCTCATCCATATAGGAATTCCCTTACTAAAATGGATTGAATATTTTTCATAGTTAACATTTGACCAGACATCTTCGCATATTCCTCAAGAAGCTTCATCAAGTTTTTCACGTTTGTTCTTGTATTTTCACCGAAGAAGAAAAGATCATCTGCAAATATTAGGTGAGTGACTGTAGGAGCCCATCTATTCAACTTGTAACCTTGATATAAACCCTGGATCTCGAACTGATGCATAAGTAATGATAATCCCTGAGAACATATTATAAACAAAGTAGGATAAAGTGGACAACCCTGACGAATACCCCTTTCACTTCTGAAAAAACCTGAGGATAAGCATTCAAATTAACTGAGAAAGAAGTTGGCAATACATACGCCATTATAAGAGAATGTTCCATACCTGCAACACCCATGAATTCTAACATATCTCCCAGAAAATTCCAATTTACTTTGTCATACGCCTTAGCCATGTCCACCTTTAAAGTAATGTGCCCATTAATTGCCTTCGAGTTATTCATTGAGTGTAGTAACTCCTTTGCAACGATGATATTGTCTAGAATTTTCCGTCCTGGAACAAATGCATTTTGCGACCAACAAATAAAATCCTCCAAATATGGTTTAAGTCTATTAGAGAGGATCTTAGTTACAATCTTGTATAACACGTTACACAAAGAGATTGGACGAAAGTCATAAGGAGATTCTGGGTTTTTTTTATCTTTGGAATCAAAGTTATATGTGTATGATTCAGAAGATCCGGCAAATAAGCAGAAAGAAATATTTTTTTGATTGCTCTGTAAACATCATTACATATTTACATACAGTGGACCAACACTATTTGTAAAACAGGGGAGAATAACCATCTGGCCCCGGTGAGGTGAAAGAGCCCATTTGAGATACAACTGCCCATATTTCCTCAATTGATGGAACCCTACACAAGCATCATTATGTACTACGAAAACAGAATCAGGTTGAACCGAGAATTGAGGCGGATCTGACATAGCAGGTTGTTGGAAAAGAGATTGAAAGTGGTTCACCAACGCATGAGAATTTTCACCTTGTTCAGTTATCCAACCTTGGTTTTCAATCCTTAGATGACTAATTGTATTTTTTTTTCTTCTCCTTTGTTGAACAGAAAGATGAAAGTGCCTCGTGTTTCTATCACCATCCTTAGCCCACTGGTGTTTCATATGTTGGCCCCAGTATGTAGCTTCCATGATAAGATATTCATTAAGTTCAGCCATCACCAGTTTTTCCCTTTGGATATTTGCTGTTGTAGGTCTCCAAGACTGAATTCTTAACAGCTTAGTTTTTAGAAAAGAAATCTTTTGTTTGACACAACCTATTCTTCCACGGCTCCATGCAGTAAGAAATCCTCCCAGTTTTCTCAACTTAGATTGAGCATATTCATCTTCATCTTCATCCTCAGGCCAACATTCTCTTACCTTATCAAAGAATTCAGGATGTGACAACCACATTGCCTCAAATTTGTAGTCAAAAGGAGATCTTGAAACATTCCTGCATGTGTTCAAGAGAATTGGTGCATGATCACTTGCCAACCTAGGGAGATGAAGAACTCCTGCATAAGAAAAATCAATGCACCATTCTGGATTAGCCAGAACTCTATCCAGATGTTGGCGAATTAAGCCTTCCATATTACGGCCATTAGTCCAGGTGTATGCCAGACCCTTATATCCAAGATTAATTAGATGGTTTTGTTGAATGAAGTTATTGAAGTACGAGATATTAGAATTCAATACTGGAAGACCTCCAAATTTCTCATTGTTAAAACAAATGGCATTAAAATGTTCTATAAAATATTTACAACCATCAAAGTTCTGAACATAATGTGTCATATTTTTCCAAAACCTAGCTCTCTGAGAAGTAATTGGTGGGCCATAAATGCAGACAGGTGACACGAGTTTGTAGAACCAACATGATTCACAACAACATGATGTAATTAGAAGACTTGGAGATGATCTCTATTTGAATTCTTCCTTCCACAACAACCATAAACCACCACTTCGTCCCACAGAAGGAATAATGTAATATTTTGAAAACCCATTGAGCAAAGATCGAGATTTTTTCTGACATTTTAGTTTCAGAAAGAAAAGGGGTGGAAAGACTAGTACCTCTGAGCAATGATTTTAAGGTTCTAATTATTGGGGGATTCCCCAGACCCCAACAATTCCATGCTGGGATTAGCATTTATCATGCGGTTGTTTAGGATTTGCCGCAGTACCATTGTTTTGAAGAAAACCATGGTGCTAATTTCCTTTGAGATTTTGGATGTGGAGAATTATTTCTTATATAAACTTCATCTTGTCTTCTCTTAGGAGTTTTAACTTCCAACGGTTGTTCAATCGAGAGAGTATTATTCTAATTTTGAGAGCATGTCATGTTTTTCCAGTTATTGCCATAAGGATTTGCTGGTGGCTTTGCAACAACTTTCTTACCCATGTCCACCCCATTCAACCTTGTGCACATCATAATAGGATTGAGGCAGTCTGGATTTTCCGTGATAGTTTGGATAGTATGTGCAACAAGAACAAATGCAGAGTAACTTGAAAGTTTGTTGATGCAGCATTGCCATCACTAATAATCTGTTAGCCTCTATTGAGAAAGACACTCCTATGATTCTCAGAACATTGGATAAGAGATGCTCTATATGGTCCACTTTCAATGTTATAGAAATCCAGTGAACTTGTTTCTACAACAACACTATCAGGAACAACTATTTGTGATCTTAACCTTGGTTGCGAAGAGTTGGTCACATTGTGAATATTAGAATGTAGACGATGAAGATCTGGTTGAGCAGTTGTGTGAAAAGAATTTTTTGATGCAGTATGTACCCTTGTTGAAGCAATTCGGTCATTGCAGAAGAAGAAGTTCTTTGATAATCCTCTACAACAAATATATCCTTGAATACCGGCACTTCAGAAGAATGATTCCTAGCAGCATCATTTATTGAAGGCGAATAATTTCGTTGAATCATTTCCAAGGCTGATCATGTAGATGTTCTGGAAAATTGTTGAAGACATAATCCTTGTGATCTTTCAGTTGGGGACAAACTCATCGAATGACCAATTAATCCACAAATTAGGAAAATTTTTGGAAGCCTATCATATTTAACACTCACTGCATACTCAGGATTGTTTTCCAGGGGAAAAGCCAGCTCTTGTGGAAGAGGTTTATTGATGTTGATGTGAGTTTTGGTTCCAGAAAATTTACCCTAAGTAGTTGCTTCATACACTGGAATGGGACGTGTTTTCCCTATTTGAGAGACATACTCGAAGATAAACATTGCTGATAAATTTTCAACCGGAAGGCCATGAATTTGAATCCCAAATTCCGCGGTTTCAAACTTATAATCACTTGGAAGTTTTCCATGGACGCATCTTTCAAGAGCATAGAGATCTTCTTTTATGATCCAAGGAATACCTTCCATAATCATTACAAACTGCATGAGATTCGAACTTTACCAAGAACGTATCATCTGTGAAGATTGAAACATAGTATGCATGGTTTGTCTTCCAGGTTTTTTTGTAGGATATCTCTTAAGGTGGTAATTTGTGGAGTTTTTGCAGTGATTACTTTTAGGACCAAACAATTCTGGTGATTAAGTTTGGACCCTGGAAAGTGGTTGTTTAGGTTAATCGTAGAAAAGGTTCGAAAATAAAACCGATGAGAAGGTGGTTTACGGTAGTTATTGGCAGTTTTTAAAGATGTAACTGACTAACCAACAAGATTCAAGGCTAGATATGAAGATGGGAAGAACAAAGAATGGATAATAGCAGATGAAGGAAGAATGGGATTCCTAAAGAAATCAGTAAGGATCCCAGGGGATGGGATTTACTAAGAACTTTAAGAATCGAAGCCCTAACCTATATTTGCACTAGAACAGTATGGAGAAAAGAACTGACTGAAATCTATTTGGAAATAAAAACAATTAATCCATTAGGCGGTTTGAAGATGTTACATAGAATCAGGGATGATTGATAAGAATTAATGAAAGAAATTATATAATGGATGTTTGATGTGAAAACGATGAAGAGTGTTAAGTCACGGACTGTCAAAATATTAGCATGCTTGGAGGGATCAAATTCAGGACTAAAGAGAGGTATTTAGGTTTCTAGGGGTCCTGCCAAATTCACCCACGAACCTAACACAACACCAGCTACAACCTTCCTCACCTCCATAATGGATTACTATGACGTGCCAGGTAAGTGGCGCACAATGATTGTGCATTACAGAGTTGCAGGCCAAGTTACTGTGCAGCCATGATGGTGCGACACTGCGAAGACTGTCAAATGCTGAGATAGAAAAGACCCTGCAAGGACAATGACGCACAAAGTTAGTGATACAATGTAAATACATTTGTATAAGTAATGAAGCTTATTGGACGACACAATGGTACTTCATTGAGGGATTGGAAATACATGGCCAAAGTTGTCAGATGCAACATGCGATGTTGACATTTAGGCATATCCGTAGAATTGAGTTGTACCAAACTCAAGAATGATGCAAGAAGGTATAATAGGCCAAGAGTGGGTCTATGCATTAGTTCAAGGCAGGGACAAAGCTTGAAGAGCGCAAACAATCTAGTAATGCAAGAGTGGCATTGTATTGTCAAGCAAATTGGTTAAATGAAGCATATGACGCATGAATAACTAGGATGAGCTTAAGGATTTGGATTTGATGATTGAAGTACAAGTATTTTCTGTGCATTATCTTAGAGAATTAAACATGCAGTTTCTAATATGGATGAGTATCGGATCAAGGCAGAATTCAGTAAAGCACAACAGTTATGCAATACGGCTCAAGTGACGGTTAGGAGTTGGTTACGAGCTTCACAAGCATGCCAATGACGCGAGACAAAGTAGAACGGTTATAAAGGTAGTTTATAAGCATGTGAGAAGGTTCTTAACTGCTAGAGGACAGGTGTCGGGTGATGGCGTCAGTTTAGAGTAGGGCTGCACAAGACCCGCCCACGATACCCAAACCCATCCGTACCCGCTAAATCCGTGGGTTTTTAATCCATACCCGCCCGTTGTGGGTGCGGGGTTGGTTATGAAAAAAAAAAACGCTGTCTGTGGGTGCGAGGTTGGTTTAAGCTAATACCCGCCCATACCCGCCCAAAAAACCCGCAGATTATATACCATTAGATAAAACTAATCCTAGTCGTCCATTATGAAACCCTAATACTAGTAGATAGGATAACTGATAACCCTCATTCACTTTCTACACTCTTCTCTCTGTTCGACATCTCCTCTTCTTCCTCCTCAGTTCTCCTTCTTCACCTACGAACGACAATTACCAGAAATCTTCACCAGAAATCGACAACAACAACTTCGAATCTTCACCAGAAATCGACAACAATCGAAAAATCAACAGATTCAACACTTAATCTTCATCTGTGAACTTCCTAGATATGAATATTTTGGGGGTTTTGGTTTTTTTTTTCTCACTTAATCAAGGAGAATAGAAGTTACTCTAAATACTTGAATATAAAGCAGGTTTAAACCCGTTTAAACCCATACCCGCCCAACCGGTAGCGGGCGGGTAACAAAACCCGCCCGCTGTTTGTGGGTGCGAGGTTGGTTATGAAAAAAAAAACCCGCAGTCTGTGGGTGCGAGGTTGGTTTTAGCTTATACCCGCCCATGTGCAGCCCTAGTTTAGAAAGAAACTAGCCAGTTAACACAATTAGTGGCGGTTACAGAACTGATTCATGGGAAAGATGGCTATCCCTTGCGTGTGCAACGTTTGTGCACGGTTTTATCCAAGAAAATCTATTGTATAAATAGTCCTAAGGGATAGGAAATTTGGCAGGCTTACATAGGAGAGTGCAAGACTCAAAAAAATAGAGTTTTTGTAAGGCTAAGGCTTGGTTCAAGATGAACAAGTCTGTGTAAGTCCCTAAGTGGGTAAGTTTTGTATTTTTTCTCTTTCATGAAATAAAAAGAGTTGACTGTGTCATGTTCTAAGTGTTCTTGGTTGGATGATTGTTGTTGATATTGTATGGCAATGTTTGAATGCATTATGGGGTGCATTTGAGAAGTTAAGTGAATAGAAAGAAGGCTAAAGACTTCCATTGAATAACTCAGTAGAGTTGGATTTTTGCATTAGTGCAAAATTATAAGGCTGAAGTGCAGGTGGGTGAAGCTTGATTCATAGAACCACTGTGCTGCCGGGTTACACTTTCGCAGAAATTTTTCTGGGGCATTTGAAGGTGTGGCAATTCGGGTATCAGAGCTGTGTTTGGTACACAATTCAAGTGTATTTGTTGGATAATACGCTGGTATTTCTGATAGACGCATTTGTGAGTCTAATTTTTCCTCAATGTTCTGTATTGTTAGTACTCGTTTTCGTACTTATTATGGTGTTTTGTGTGTTTGTAGGTATTTTTTGGAAATAAATATTGTTGGAAAAATTCGGCTCGAAAAGTTGCGCGGAGTACCCCCAGAGGACAATTGCTATACGGACCCCCACTTTTTCTAAGGGGAACCCACGTCTATGTGTATCCCATTTGTCTATAGCACCCACTGGTTATCTGGCACCCAAGACGTTGGATAAGGGCTAACCTCCTTCTTCGTTTGAATTCAGAAAAATGGCGGGAAAACCAAATTTCAACTGCCGGAAATAGGGTTTGTGATTTGAACTTGTTGCAGTGAGACTTAAGGGCTGGAATTAATTGGGTCTACTCCAATGGGCTAGACAGAGATTATGTATGTGTTGGTTTCGATCCAGTTGGGCTAAATACCAAGATTCGAAGAAATCAGGGAGATACTCACCGGAGGAGATATTCACAAGATTGCGCGAGCAGCAGAGGAGTTTGCACGTGTTTGGAAGACCCTAGCAACTATTTGGAGTGTGAAGGAGTTAAATATGGAAATTTGGAAGCTTCAGAACACATGTAGAGATCAAAAATCTGAATTATTTCCTAAACTGGCCGTAAAGAATAATGCCGAGTGATGGAGAATTATATTAAGTTATTACGTGAGAATTTGTTGTTGTTGGGTTATAAATAGGTGATGGGATATCATAGAAGGATTACAGAGAGTTTGGGAGAGTTTAGAAGACCATATTCCAAAGAAAAATCGAGTTGCAGAGCTACCATTTCTGTTGCTGCATAGCTGAAGAACACGAAGAACAGACCAACCAAGACAGTCATTTATCAACAGTGTTAACGACACAGAGGTGTGGGTCTTAGAAGCTACAGTAACAGCGACAGTTTCCTTTTATCGTTCTCTGTAACAGTGTTTTGCAAAATTAAAAACGTTGCAAACACGATTTTCATCATTTTCTCTCCATTTCATCTTTGTAAACAATTTTTGAAGCAATGAACAAATATTTTGAGCGTGTTTACACAATGATGAGCTAAACCCATCCTATGGGGCGAAGGAGGAAGCTATTTCACCAATGAAAGTGGTAATCTCTAATTTATGCAATTATTATATGATTATTTGCCTAGATAAATAAATTGATAAAATGGTTTTTGTTAAACAATTGTCATTTCAATTGATGGAGCATGCTAGCCTAGGGTTTTGATGTCCCATACTTTCGATCTATAATTGTTATTTCTAAAAAATCAACTATTGCAATATTAAGAATCAATTTGAATGCATGATTTGCATGATATAATTAGAGAATATAAACACTTTGATATTGGTAAATAGTGGATTCCATAGCCCCAGTCTTCTCCATATTTTCATATCACTTTATTTAAGTTTGCTATATTTTTAGTCTTAAAATTAAATCTAAATCTTTGCTTTCACAAGTCTCAACGAACCTATTCTACAACTCAATTGAAAATCACATCAATTTTTGGCGCCGCCGACGGGACTTGTCTTTAGGCTAGAGTTTTTAGATTATTTTTTTTTAGGTTTTTATTTGTTTCATTTTTATTTGTTCTTCTTTACGTTTTGGGTTTTTGTCTTTTCCTTACAGATTTTGGAATTTGGAGCGAAAGAAAAATTTGCCAAAGCTTTTGGTGAATACTTAAAGATTTGGGAAAGCAAAGCGAAAGGAGCGAAAGAAAAGAAGAATAAAAATTAATTAAAAAAGAGAGAGAGAGAGACTTTTTTTTTTAGAATTTTTTTAGATTATCTTTTCTTTTGCACTTTATTTTTGGACTTTGGACTGTGGACTTTGGGACTTTATTTTTTTTAAACCCTACGGAAGGGTAGTTTAAATATAAATTGTTTGCAGAGAAGGACGGCGATTACGATATCGCCTCGGCCCCTCGGGTTCGTACATGACATAGGAGTCGTGGCCCGAGTCGACTTCAGCGGTTCATCCCCGTCTGGTACGGGAGGTAAGTTTCTCCTGTCATTTACGAGTATCCTTCGTTTGCATATATGCTGAGGATTGAAAACGGCTGCTTTAATTTCCTAGTAAAGGGCAAGGACTGGCCATACAAGATAAGGGTTCGGATTTCATCACCGTTCTCTTGCCCGCCTTAGGAAAACGAAACCAAACGCGAACCTAAGCCTAAAATTTGACTAGAACGAGACCTATAGGGTAACGAGCTTAATAGGAAAGTCGTTCGAAAAATATTGGTTACTCTTTTAAGCATACTTCAAAGTTCATGATGGTTTCTGTGAGTTGAATACGCCGCCTTGTAACGCCGGTGAGGCCTTGGGTATCAAAGCTCCACGAGCTTCCCTCGTCTCTATTCAACTTATTTAACTCGGATTGATTCCAGAGGTTTGCTAAATTGTAACGATTCCTTTCGAAGAATAGAAGCTGGTCTAGAAACAATCTAAGTGGAGCCATCATGCTTTTTGTTTGCTAGAAATCTTTAGGTTTTTTGGTGGAGTCAGCCTGCTTTGTGTTTGCTTAGAACTCCCTTCCTTTTAGGATTTTTTATTTGTTTTTCTAGTGTATGCCCGAGGTATTAGAAAACGGGCTTGGAAAAGAGATAATCTAGGTCGATTGATTAGTGAAAAACCTAGTAGTTCTTCTTGTGGAAGCGGGGAGCTCGAAGACTCTTCTTTTGAGAGCCCTGTTTTTGGAAACTTCAGTTTTGAGAATCTGTCTCTTCGTGAGGAAAATACCCCTAGTACTTCAGTTGTGCCAGCGATGGCAACTTTGAAAGATTACATGTTCCCAACTAGGTCCACCCGAGCTTCGTGCATTAAATTGCCAGCCACTACGGCTAATTTCGAGATAAAACCTAGTATTCTTCAGATGATCCCTATATTCTTAGGGAAAGATGATGAGAACCCTTATTTTCATATTAGGGACTTTGAGGAAATTTGTGGGACAATTAGAATAAAAGACCTTACTGATGAAGTCTTGAAACTTAAGATGTTTCCCTTTTCCTTGAGAGATAAAGCCAAGACCTGGCTGAACAACCTACCATCTGAATCCATTGAAACATGGCAGGAACTTATTGCTGCTTTCTATATGAAATTCTACCCTAAGCATAAAACTGCGTCTGTTAGGCAGAAAATTAGTGCTAGTGTGCAACAAGAGGGAGTCTCTTTATAGGTTTTTAGAGAGATTCAATGATCTCCTATCCCAGTGTCCTCACCATGGATTTGATAAGATGAAACTCGTAGAGATTATTTATGATGGTTTAGACTATTCAACCAAAGCCATGGTTGAGTCTATGTGCGCTGGTGAGTTCACTAGTAAAAGTGTTGATGATGCTTTTACCTTCTTAGGAGCTGTCGCTGAAAAATCCCAACAGTGGGAGTCTTGTGTTGAACCCCCCAAAAGACTCTTGGTCAATAGAAGTAGCACCAATGTGGTAGATACAAGCTTCGGGTCTGATGCTAAGTTTGCTGCTTTGTCTAGAAGGTTAGAAGCTTTGGAATTGAATCATCCTAAACATAGGTCTCTTGTTGAACCTGATGATAGGTTTAGAGCCTCTCAAGTGTCTAGTTGTGGAGTAGAACCCAATAACTCGTTTTGGGAAGGTCAGGTTAGTGAAGAGCAAGCCCATGTTGTCTATAACAATGCTAGGTTTGAGAACCGTCAAAAGTTTGACCCATACTCAGAGACTTACAACCCTGGTTGGAGAAACCATCCTAATTTTTCTTGGTCTAAGGGTCAGAATCAAGGACAGTCTAGTAATTCTCAGCCTCCCCCAGGTTTTGGTTATGCTAAGAACTCTTCAGGTCAACCCCAGTTTCAGAATGAGAAAAAGATCTCCACCTTAGAAGAAACCCTTACTATGTTAGCAAAGAACCATGAGATGTTATCAAAGAACCACTATGGTTTTCAAGAAGAAACCAGGCAGAATTTTAAGAATAATTCCCAGTCTCTTGAATTAGAACTTCAAGTCCCAAATAGCTAAGTTTCTTAGTGAAAGAGAAGATGGAAGGTTCCCTAGTCAAACTGATCCTAACCCTAAAGGAGAGAAATCGTACAATCATGTGAATTCTATAACAACCCTTAGGAGTGGAAAGAAAGTTGACAATAAGGTTGCCATGCCTGATAGTGAACATGTTGTAGTTCACCCTTCTGAGCCAGAAAATGAGGAGACTAGAGTCTCCAAAGAGACCAATGAGGGTCCTGCTGAGCCCGGCTTTGTTCCCAGAGCCCCGTTCCCCCAGCTGCTAGTTCCAACTAAGAGGGAGTCCAACTTTAATGATATATTGGAGGTTTTTAAGCAGGTTACTATCAACCTCCCATTGTTAGATGCGATTAAGCAGATTCCCGCTTATGCCAAGTTTCTTAAGGATATGTGTACGCGAAAGCGAAAACTTAGTGTCCAGAAGAAAGCCTTCCTAGCTAGTCATGTGAGTTCTATTATTCAGAATACCACTACTCCTAAGTATAAAGACCCAGGGTCCCCTACTATTTCTTGCACAATAGGTAAATACCGTGTCGAGAAAGCTTTGCTTGACTTAGGAGCCAGTGTGAACTTACTCCCATACCATGTGTACCTTAAGCTAGGACTTGGTGAGATGAAACCTACCCAGATGACACTTCAGTTAGCTGATAGGTCCGTTAAAATTCCTCGTGGTGTGATCGAGGACGTTCTTATTGAGGTCGACAAGTTTATTTATCCAGTGGATTTTGTTATCCTAGATACCCAACCTGTCCCTGACCCAGAGAACCAAATACCAGTGATTTTAGGTCGCCCGTTTTTAGCTACATCCAATGCGATCATTAACTGTCGAAATGGTATTATGAATTTGTCTTTTGGTAATATGACTATTGAGCTGAACATTTTTAATATTAGTAAGCTACCCTCTGAACTAGATGACTCAAGCATAGAAGAGGTGAACATGATAGGAACATTAGTCGAGGAGTCATTACCAAACACTTTGTTAGAAGATCCATTAGAGAAATGCCTAGCCCACTTTGGGATTGATTTTGATGATGACGATGTGATTAATGAGGTGAATGCTTTGTTAGATTCAACCCCTTTGATAGACACTAGTAATGGCTGGAAACCTAAGTTCGAACCTCTACCCGTTTCTAAGTCTACCCTAGTTCCTTCGTTAGAAAAGCCTCCTAAGTTGGACCTTAAACCATTACCAGATTCCCTGAAGTATGTGTTTTTAGGCCCATCTGAAACTTTACCTGTGATTATAGCATCCGACTTGGATAGTGATCAGGAAAGTAGGCTAGTGACCGTCCTTCAGAATAACAAGGAAGCTTTAGGGTGGACCATAGCAGACATTAAGGGTATAAGTCCTACTGATTGTATCATCTATTTAGAGAGTGACACCAAACCTTCTAGGGAGATGCAACGTCGACTGAACCCTAATATGAAAGAAGTAGTTCGAACCGAGGTTCTTAAGCTGTTAGATGCAGGCATTATCTACCCATTTCAGACAGTAAGTGGGTCAGCCCCGTTCAGGTTGTTCCCAAGAAATCCGGTATTACTGTAGTCCAGAATGATAACAATGAGTTAATCCCAACCCGGGTGACCACGGGTTGGCGTGTCTGTATTGACTATAGGAAATTGAACAAGGTCACTAGGAAGGACCACTTTCCCCTTCCCTTCATCGACCAAATGCTAGAGAGATTAGCTGGACGTAGCCATTATTGCTTTTAGATGGATACTGCGGTTATAATCAGTTTCATAGCCCCAGAAGACCAAGAGAAAACCACTTTTACCTGTCCCTTTGGTACCTTTGCGTATAGACGCATGCCTTTCGGGCTATGTAATGCCCCTGCGACCTTTCAGCGTTGTATGCTGAGCATATTTTCTGACATGGTAGAACGGTTCTTAGAGGTCTTTATGGATGATTTTTCAGTGTTTGGTTCGTCTTTCGATGAGTGCTTGCATCATTTGTCATTAGTTTTGACTAGGTGTAAGGAAAAGAATTTAGTGCTTAATTGGGAGAAATGTCACTTCATGGTTCGTTCAGGAATTGTTCTAGGGCATATCGTATCTTCGAAGGGTATAGAGGTAGATAGATAGCCAAAGTTGACCTTATTAAAACTTTACAGGTCCCAAAAACCGTAAGAGATATTAGGTCATTCTTAGGGCATGCAGGTTTTTATCGTCGATTCATTAAGGATTTTAGCTTGATTTCTAGACCTCTTTGCAATTTGCTTGCAAAAGACGTTAAGTTTGTCTTTGATGATGCTTGTTTAGAGGCTTTTGAGAAGCTTAAGAATTTACTCACTACCGCCCCCATAGTCCAGGCACCCAACTGGAACCTACCCTTTGAGATCATGTGTGATGCTTCAGATTATGCTATTGGTGTTGTGCTAGGTCAGCGAGAAAAAAATTACTTCATGTGATTTACTATGCTAGAAAACTCTGAATGATGCCCAGTTGAACTATACCACTACGAGAAGGAACTGTTAGCATTGTGTTTCCTTAGACAAGTTTAGCCTATCTCTTAGGTTCTAAGATCGTAATAATACTGATCATGCTGCTTTGAATATCTTCTTCAAAAGGATACGAAACCTAGATTGATTAGTGGATCCTTTGTTGCAGAGTTTTCTCCAGACATTAGAGACAAAAAGGTGCAGAAAATGTAGTAGCAGACCACTTGTCTAGGCTAGTTGTTGATCCCCTGATGATTCCTTCCTGTTAGGGATAGTTTTCCTGATGAACAACTGTTCTTTGTTACCCAACCTTGGTATGCAAATATAGTGAACTATCTTGTTACTGGTCGAATGCCCCAACATTGGGGTAAACAAGATCGTTCTAGGTTTTTAGCCGAGGTGAAGCACTTCTTTTGGGATGATCCTTATTTTTTAAGTATTGTCCAGACCAGATTATTAGGAGATGTATACCTGAGAGTGACCAGTCCAGTATTATTTCCTTTTGTCATGATCATGCTTGTGGGGGTCACTTTAGTGCTAAGAAGACTGCTGCTAAGATATTGCAGTGTGGATTCTATTGGCCTTCGTTGTTTAAAGACTCCCATAGTCACTGTGTTACTTGTGAGCGTTGCCAGAAATTAGGAACCATTTCCGTAGGAACATGATGCCCTTGAACCCTATTTTATTGTTGAGGTCTTTGATGTGTGGGGTATTGACTTTATGGGTCCGTTTCCTAATTCTTTTGGTAACCTTATACATCCTTGTCGCTGTAGACTATGTCTCTAAGTGGATTGAGGCGGTTGCGTGTAAAACCAATGACCATAGGGTTGTGTTGAGTTCTTGAAAATAATATACTTACACGTTTTGGTACACCGCGTGCTATAATTAGTGATGGAGGGTCGCACTTTTGTAATGAACCTTTTAGGCTTTTGATGAAGAAATATGGTATTACACATAAGGTAGCTACCCCGTATCATCCACAGACTAGTGGTCAAGTAGAGGTGTCCAATAGGGAGATAAAACGTATATTAGAGAAAACAGTTAATCCTAATCGGAAAGACTTGTCGTCTAGGCTTACTGATGCCTTATGGGCTTAACGTACTGCGTTTAAGACCCCCATTGGAATGTCACCTTATCGACTTGTGTATGGCAAGGCATGTCACGTACTTGTTGAGTTAGAACATAGAGCATATTGGGCTGTTAAGCAGCTAAAAAATTTTCACTCGACAAGGCAGGAGCCCATAGGAAACTCCAGCTCAATGAGTTGGAAGAAATTCGTAGAGATGCATACGATAGTGCTAAGGAGTATAAGAACAAAATGAAACTTGTGCATGATAATAATATTTTAAGAAAGTCATTTTCTTCAGGTCAAAAAGTTCTTCTGTATGATACCCGCTTGCATCTTTTCCCTGGGAAGTTACGCTCTCGGTGTACGGGTCCTTTTATTGTTCGCACTGTCTTTCCTCATGGAGCTGTTGAGATCGAGACACCGGATGGTAGTAGTTCTTCGAAGGTTAACGGTCAGAGATTGAAACCCTTTTTAGATCCCTTTCCTATAGGTGATGTTGAGGAGGTCCCTCTGGAGGACCCTGTTTACCCTTGATTGACCATCGAGGCGATTGTATGTTGTATATTAGTTTTTGATTTCTCTCTTCACCCATGTACTATCTTTACGACTTCTCTTTTTACTGATTCCTCATGTTACTTTACTTTTTGATATTGCTCTTTCATTAGAAACATTAAGGACAATGTTAGATTTAAGTTTGGGGGTGGGGAAGAAACTTTTTTTTAGCTTTTAGTTGCAATTAATAAACTCCAGAGCCTAGAAATTTATGCTTATTAAGATTGGCACTAACCAATCTAAGTGGATGAGAACATCTTGGTTGTAGGAGTTGACGAACTAATCTGATTAGATGGAAACATCTAAAGAGTCTATTCATAAAAGCACAGAGTTCAGGTGTTAGAATTAAAAAAAACATGGTAGTTCGCCATATCTCGTTGAATCCTAATCCCTTCTGTTTTTATTTCTTAAGTGATTTGGTGGGGCACACGATTCAAGTTGTTACCATTGCTAGGTGAAATAGAGTGATTGAGATATAAAAAAAAAATGGTGACCAGACCATCAGACCAACCGGAATAAATTCAATAAAGTCGACCACTGGTGCCCTTGTATATGCCAGTTGTGTTGACCTAGAGTTAGGTTTATCGACCACTGGTCCCCTTGTATATGCCAGTTGTGTTGATATTAGTCAGACCGGTATCTCAGTCCATTAGGATAGGTTCATCTTGGCAGAGGCCTTCAGACATATATGGGAAACACCGTTCACTTTAAACCATCGATTTTTTCTCTTTATCCATCTTCTTAATCTTTCCATGTGATTGGGTGACTCCGGTTATGATGTCCAGAAACTATCTGAGTAGAGCTCTGTCACTTATATATGAATTTTAGTATGCTGAGTGCAAACTCGTGTACAACAATTGGAATTTCGCATCAGGGTACTTCCTCTTGTAGTCAATGAGAGTATGTCAACCAAAGAGATTCTTTAGTTCCTTCCAAGGTTCTGCGTAGATAGCTAGGGTCTGGAGTAAAGGTTTTATGGGTACATCTCTGGTAAACCCGCCGGAGACAACACTCCGCCGCTAGGGCCACCTAGCGGTTTAACGACTTGCTGCACGTGCTAAGTGTAGTCATTTTATTTTCTAGATTAGTTTTGCTCGAGGACTAGCAAATAATAAGTTTGGAGGTATTTGATAGACGCATTTATGTGTCTAATTTTTCCTCAATGTTCCGTATTGTTAGTACTCGTTTTCGTACTTATTATGGTGTTTTGTGTGTTTGTAGGTATTTTTTGGAATAAATATTGATGGAAAAATTCGGCTCGAAAAGTTGCACGGAGTACCCCCGGAGGACAATTGCTATACGGACCCCCACATTTTCTAAGGGGAACCCATGTCTATGTGTAGCCCATTTGTCTATAGCACCCACTGGTTATCTGGCACCCAAGATGTTGGATAAGGGCTAACCTCCTTCTTCCGAGACATGGAACCTACTTCCACGATCACTCGATCTAGTTTCACTTTCTTAACTAACTGACCCATTTGACGTAGTTGCTTCACTAGTAACCGATACAGTTTCACGTTCTCTATGGGAATTCCCGTACCCCGAGATGGCTGAACACCTCGCGATGCTTACACCTCTCGCCTATCGAAGTTCTATTCTAAAACCTTGTACGAGAACTTGTATTGGGAGTCGCCTTTTTAGTGCTAGCTGAACGGAAAGTCATGGCTTTTGTTCAACGTCGAAAGGGTCCTTCTTCGTTTGAATTCTGAAAAATTGCGGGAAAACCAAGTTTCAACTGCCAGAAATAAGGTTTGGGATTTGAAATTGTTACAGTGAGACTAAAGGGCTGGAATTAATTGGGTCTACTCCAATGGGCTAGACAGGGATTATATATGTGCTGGTTTCGATCCAGTTGGGTTGAATACCAAGATCCGAAGAAATCAGGGAGATACTCACCGGAGGAGATATTCACAAGATTGCGCGAGCAGCAGAGGAGTTTGCACGTGTTTGGAAGACCCTAATAACTATTTGGAGTGTGAAGGAGTTAAATATGGCAATTTGGAAGCTTCAGAACACGTGTAGAGATCAAAAATCGGAATTATTTCCTAAACTGGCCGTGAAGAATAATGCCGAGTAATGGAGAATTATATGAAGTTATTACGTGAGAATTTGTTGTTGTTGGGTTATAAATAGGTGTTGGGATATCATAGAAGGATTATGGAGAGTTTAGGAGAGTTTAGAAGACCACAGTGCAAAGAAAAATCGAGTTGCAGAGCTACCATTTCTGTTGCTGCACAGCTGAAGAACACGAAGAACAGACCAACCAAGACAGTCGTTTATCAACATTGTTAACGACACATAGGTGTGGGTCTTAGAATCTACAGTAACAGCGACAGTTTCCTTTTATCGTTCTCTGTAACAGTGTTTTGCAACAATTAAAAACGTTGCAAACACCCGATTTTCATCATTTTCTCTCCATTTCATCTTTGTAAACAATTTTTGAAGCAATGAACAAATATTTTGAGCGTGTTTACACAATGATGAGCTAAACCCATCCTCTAGGGCGAAAGAGGAAGCTATTTCACCAATGACAAGCGGTAATCTCTAATTTATGCAATTATTATATGTTTATTTGCCTAGATAAATAAATTGATAAAATGGTTTTTGTTAAACAATTGTCATTTCAATTGATGGAGCATGCTAGCCTAGGGTTTTGATTTCCCATACTTTCGATCTACAATTGTTATTTCTAAAAAAATCAACTATTGCAATATTAAGAATCAATTTGAATGCATGATTTGCATGATTATAATTAGAGAATATAAATCACTTTGATATTGGTAAATAATGGATTCCATAGCCCTAGTCTTCTCCATATTTTTCATATCACTTTATTTAAGTTTGCTATATTTTTAGTCTTAAAATTAAATCTGGAATCTTTTGCTTTCACAAGTCTCAACGAACCTATTTCTATAACAACTCAATTGAAAATCACATCAATTTCTTTCTCTCTTAAGATATTTTCCTGTGAGCATGCATTGTATTTAGAAAGTTTGCATTAGAAATGGGTTCTAATGGCATGATGATCGACGAAGAACTACCAGGTACGTTTGATCAACTGGAGGAGTATGATGATCTTGCAGTATGACCATTGACATGGGTTGTGATGGCCTTGATATTCCTATTGTTTCTGAAGATAATGGCAGGCTAGATTTACTTGAAAGAAGAACATCAGATTGGCTTGAAGAATTTGGCGAAAGGGTGGGTGAAGTCGAGGACAAGGTGTTTGATGCAACTTTTTGAATTGCGAAATAAATATTGAAGTGACTGAATTGAAGGGTAAACTCAGTGACATGAAAAACATACTAACAAGCCATGAGAAGCAAATGTCAGATGAGATGACAAGCCTTCGTAAGTTAATCAGTGACGGCATGTTTGCAGGGGCAAACGTGAATGGAGAAAGCTCTAATCGAGTCTCTGAGCCAAGAGTTTATGCCGGTTCCATAAATGCTAGAGAAATTGAGAATTTATTGTATGACGTTGAGGCATACTTTGAGGCGAATGGAACTGGGGAAGGGCAAAAGGTAACTCTCACATGCAATTACCTTGGTGGTGATGCAAAGGTTTGGTGGAGAACTCTGCTGCAAGAAGATAAAGCTGCTGGTCATGCCAATCATATGTCATGGAATGACATGAAAGATGGACTGAGATGTCAGTTCTTTCCGAGCAATGGTTCTTGATACGCAAGACAGAGTTTTCGTAGGCTAAAGATGACGGGTACACCACAGGCCTATGTTGAAAACTTCCTTGCATTAGTGCAAGAAGTGCGTGGCATGAGTGAAGAAGATCATATGTTCCAATTTCTGGCTGGCGCGAGTTCGGGAGTCATTGCTGAACTCAAGAAGCGCAAAATCCATAGTATACATATGGCCATACAGGTGGTAAGAGAGCTTTCCAGTTGCACAACAACAGAAGATGTGCAAAGCTATGAAGGAAAGGCCAAAGGAAAGGAAAAATCTGTTGGCAGTAAGTGTAAGCATGAACCAAAGGAAGATGATTTATTCCCTTCAACCCGAAAGTATAGGGGATGTTTCATTTGCAAGGGTTTGCAATTCGCTAGAAGCTTTCCACTCAAGGTGCAACTCAATGCATCAGTTTGAGATGACAATGAAAGTCATTCCAGCAAGACTCATGAGGGCCGAAGTGAAGGTTCAAGGAATAGACATCGCAGCGAAATTATCGCTCACTTCGACAAGAGAAACTAAGCTAAGAACAAGACGTAGTGTTGTTGTCTCCATTGGCAACACTGAAAAAGCATGGGGTCTAACAACCACACCCAATATTTCGTTCGGCAATCTGAATGGACTAACTCCAATATACTTTCCAGAGAATCAACTAGACAGTCAGACTCAATCTTTAGAAAAGTATATCAAAGAGTAATCATCAAATCAAACAGATAGAAATCCGCGAGCCTGATTATTATAAGAAACAACTTGGACAGTATCACAAACCAATATCCAAGTGTCAATCAATTCAATCAACAACCCAAAGGACGGATCCAGGAACTGATTGAACTTAACGCACAACCTGTGATATTTCAGTTATATAAACAAATATAATACGGAAAAGAAATAGCACAAACACCTGAAATTTTGTTAACGAGGAAACCGCAAATGGAGAAAAACCCTGGGACCTAGTCCATCTTTGAATACCACACTATATTATGCCGCTACATACACTAGACTACTGCCAATGAACTTCAGAATGGAATGTATTTTGAGCCCTAACCAATCTAACACTAATCAAGGTACAGCTGCGCTCCTTATGTCACTGAACCCCAGCAGGATTCTACGCACTTGATTCCCATAGCTGATCCCGCCCACAACTAATAGTTTCTACGAACCAAAATCGAAGACTTGTTTGTCTCACACAGAAAAGTCTATTGATATAGATAAATCTGTCCCCCACAGAAATACCTATGAGTTTTGTTCTGACTTATGATAAATCAAGGTGCATGGGAACCAATTGATAAACCGGACTTATATTCCCGAAGAACAGCCTAGTATTATCAATCACCTCGTAATAATCTTAATCGTATGTGATATGTATGATCTCTATACCTTGGTAGCTATTACTATAAAGGCGGAATTCAGAATAATAATAGACGAGAAACTTAGAAAACAGAGCACAAGTAATGATTCGAATAAATATATCTTCTCTAGATTATGAACAAGAAAACGTTTTACAATTCTTTCTTTGTTACGCTCACAATCTCTCTAACAATAGTTAACCCTTAACTGTTTGCTAAGATTGCTTTTACAATAATCAATTGTCTCACAAACTTCTCTAGGTTTCTGTGTACACCTTTCTTCTCTAGGTGCGTATGTATCAAGAACACACTCACTCGATGTGTTTAGTTATGAGCTAAACATCCCTATTTACAGTCTTGGTTTGGTTTCCCAAACCTCTTAGGAATTTATTTCCTTTTGTAGGACTAATTCCTTTTCTAGGTATATTACCTAAACTAAGAATACTTCTCAAAACAATACTCATTCCTAAACTAGGAAGTTATCCTAAACAAGGAATCCTTCCTAATATAGTATTATATCCTCAATTCGTCTTGAGGATCACTAGTTCCCAGGGAAAGGAAGATACACATGTATCATGCGCCCCCCCCCCCCCCCCTCAAGAACTTGAACTCCTGTGGAAGTTATATTTGCAGGTTAGGGAACTCGTGAGTTCCTTTCACCCTGCTGAACCATTTCTCTTTGCTGGGAAAATTAGAAAAGTGTCCTTATCTTCTTGTCTTGTCTTAGTCACTCTTCGCTCCGTAATGCAATACTCCTCGAGTGGCTCTTCTCTATCAAACCACAAGTCTTCCACATGTGGCAAGATCATCTTGTCATCTCCATCATCATCTAGTAATGGTGGTTCAAACATACTTAAACTTCTTAGGTCTTCTTCTTGTTGTTTGGTAATGTATTCCAAACTAACTCTACTCGGTTTCTCGTCAAGATAACGGATCACAAGGAGAATGAATTTTGTACTACCATTCACCAACCGCTTAACCCGAGTAGCTGCAATCAAGCTTGCTCCCTCAAGAGGAGAGTTAATAGCTCGTATTAAAAAAGCTTTCCCATATTTGGTAAAGGTATAATTTTTCTCCCTTCTATGTAAAACCGCATATCGATCCCACAAGTAAGGACTATTAAGTACAACTTGACAAACATCCAATAGAACCACGTCGCATGTAACCTCGTCAATGTATGACTCATCAAAAGCAAACTTGAATGTGCACTGCTCTGCAACCTGTAGACCACCTTTCTTTTGAATCCACCCTAAAGGATAGGATTTCGGATTTTTGAAAGTTTTCAAACCCAACTTCTGTACCAAAGAATGTGAAAGCAAATTCTTCTGACTTCTCGGGTCAATAACAACATCTATAAGTGTTGACTTAACCTGCATCTTAACCTTGAAGAGTCGTTCCCTAGGATCGTCTTTTGTAAGTTCTTCTGCGCCACCTGCCATTAGAGAAAGATTTTGATTAGGTTCTGTTAGTCATTGGACTTCTTTTATAACTTGTGTGACTAGTGTTTCCCATCATGGCTTTTTTCTTCTATAACCCTTTTGGTTTTAGATTAGGATACTTCATCCAACACTTATCAACAACATGCTCTGTTTGTTTGCAATGATTACAAACTAAACCTTCTCGGTCGTTAGACTTCCCTTTCTGTTTTCTCCTTTCATCTCCTTTAGCGACGAAACTTCCAGACTTTCCCTTGACGTTTTCCTCAACATCAGTTTTCTTAAGCCTGCCTTCAATGGCATTAGCTTTTATACTTGCTTTGGATAGTATCCACCGAGAACATCTTAAACTTCTTCCGTATATATTCATGGAACCCGAAAATATATTTCATATAGATAACATAATCTCCCAAGTCTAAATCCAAAATCATAGCTTGATTCTGAAATTCCGAAGTATACTCTTGCACGGTTTGGTTGTAGGTCTTCTTCAAGTTGTACCACTTGAACCATCTCTCCTCAAGGTAGCCAACCGGATAAAATTGTTTCCTCACAACTGCCTTGAATATTTTCTACGACAATGCTCCCTTACCTAGGTTTTGTCTTTGATAAGCTTTCCACCAGGTTAGAGCATGCTTTTGTAGCATCAATGCCGTGAAAGAAATATTTTCTTTTGAACCATATTCAAAGAAAGAAAAATACGTCTCTAGACGTTCAATCCAATCATCCAATTTTTCTACATTGACACTTCCATCTTAAAGTGGAATATCAACACGAAAATCAATTTTTCAGATTCTTACCATGAGGTTTAATTGAAGTAGGACTTTTAAGAAACTCATTTTTCTTCTTTTGGTCATCCTCATCTTCTTCCTCTTCTTCTTCTTCTTTTGAATCGTCTTCTTCGGAATCATCTTTTTCTGAAGCTTCAGGTGAAGGTGTAATATTTTTCTTCATCTTCGTCTTGTGTGTATGAGAACGAATACATTCACTCAGCTCCTGAAGGGAAACTTGAATTGACTTCATGTCTGTTTGCAGCGTAGCCACCTTTTCTTCCATAGTTTGTGGTTCGCCTTCCTTAGGATCATCATCTGACTTTGTCATCCTTGATCCCCTTTTCATCTTAACGTCTTCTAGCTTCTCGAGTACCTCACCAAGATTTATGAAGAGAGATCTAGTGAAAACCATAAACCACAGGGATTTACCCTAAAAACTAACCTTGCTCGTGATGCCAACTTGATACGTATGATCTTTATACCTTGGTATCTATTACTATAAAGGAGGAATTCAGAATAATAATAGACGAGAAACTTAGAAAACAGAACACAAGTAATGATTTGAAGAAATATATCTTTTATAGATTATGAACAAGAAAACGTTTTACAATTCTCTCTTTGTTACGCTCACAATCTCTCTAAACAGTAGTTAACCCTAAACTGTTTGCTAAGCTTGCATTTACAATAATCAATTGTCTCATAAACTTCTCTAGGTTTCTGTGTAAACCTTTCTTCTCTAGGTGTGTCTGTATCAAGAACACACTCACTAGATGTGTTTAGTTATGAGCTAAACATCCCTATTTATAGGCTTGGTTTGGTTTCCCAAACCTCTTAGGAATTTATTTCCTTTTGTATTACTAATTCCTTTTCTAGGTAGAATACCTAACCTAAGAATACTGCTCAAAACAATACTCCTTCCTAATATAGGATTATATCCTCAATTCGTCTTGAGGATCACTAGTTCCCAGGGAAAGGAAGATACACATGTATCAGTATGGAAGCGAAACAGGATATTGTGGAATCACAAACGATGAGGCAAAGATATTTGTGACTATTTTTAATCTTACCTATCGGAGATAAATCTCAAGAAAATCTTAGAAAAGATAATACTCAATCACGATAGTAAAAGTAAGATAAGAACATGCAACTAAAAAGAAAATAGTTGGGTCTGGCTTCACAATCCCAAAGAAGTTTTGTCGTTAACCTACAGGGTTTTGGAATAAACCTAAGGTTAAAGGAGAATCAACTCTAGGCGCAACTGGTATCGCACAGGAGGTCTGTGGATCAGGTTTCCCAGTTGCTAGAGTTCTCTTTTATATAGTCTTCAAATCATGGTTTGCAATCAATGCTACATTGTAACAAAGCATTCAATATTCACCGTTAGATGAAAACCTGATTAGACTCAAGCTAATATCTTTCAAGCGTTAGATCGAACTTAGCTTGTTACACACAAATGAAATGTATCTTCATTTAGATATGGGTAACCGTACCTAAACGTGTACACTAGGTTGGCTCAACAATAGTTAACTGAAGTTAGCCACATGAACACTTTCATATCAACCTTATTCATCTTAATCACAACTAGTTCAAATGACTCAAATGAAACTAGTTATAGAGTTGTTCAATTGTTATATTCTCATAGAAATATACAAGAACACAATTGAAACAAAAAATCGGTTTGATTCACTCGAATCAATTCACGAACACTATAGCCACAGTTTGCAAAAGATTGCATTCCTTATTATATAAATATATTGGTTCATAACACAACCGATTCTTGAACATAACCCACTCAACTATGCAAACGGGTACGCATACTTAAGTATGTCGGACTTGGACTGTATTCGACAGTGTGCAAACGGGTACGCATACTATCACACATCCAAAACATCAGTTGAATTAGTATGCATACGGGTACGCATACATTAGTTCTCGGACTTCAACTGAGTTCGCTAGTACGCGTACGGGTACGCGCAAGGCTCCCGGACTTCACCTGACTTCGCCAGTACGCATACGGGTATGCATACTGAACCGGTCTTGGATCAACATATATGCAAGTACACATACTATGTCTACAATCCAATTATGGTTAAGTGTCCTAAACTCTATTTCAATCATTACAACATTCTTAGAGGATGATAATGGTTGTTTTAACAAAGTATTAGCATCAAAGCTATTTTCAAGTGATTTACATAATCAATACGAAACATTCCGACTCTACATCAAATGAGATGTTACAAGCAAATTTCCATATGATCATCTTTTGAATTTCGTCAAGAACATAAGATGAAATTTGTTAAAGCGAAAGCTTACCAACACATGTTTCGAGAAATATGTAAGCGAGTTAAACTCAGCTCAAAATATCAAATATGTATAGTCGAATACTATATAGCTATACGACTTTTGTCTCGATATAGGAGATAGAGTATAAATAGACTTTCCGAGTGATAGATGAGTTTCAGTCTCCATATACCTTTTATTGATGAAGTTCCACAAACTCTCCTTAGTAGTTCTCCGTCTTCAATTGATGAACGCCGTGAAGTCTAAATCTCAACTACACAATCTATCCTAGTCCGAGACATAGATATAAGTAGATTAGAAATCAAGAGTTATAGTTTTGATCACTAAACTTGACAAACAATCTTAAGATAGCAACGCTTTCGAGTTTGGCCGAGAAGTGCTCTAACAATCTCCCCCTTTGAAGAAGAAAACAAGAGTGTTTTCTGGCCTTGTTTTATGTAGCTTTAATTGTTGGTTGTTGCAAACTCTGTGTGTAGAGTTTGGTTGTAAAGACTTTTATTTTGAGTCTTCAAGTTTATATATACTTTGCTTTGGTGTAATCAAGTGACTTTGTTAATAAAGTTTTAGCTTTCCAAAATGATCAGCGGATCAATCATGTAATGGTACATGGTCTTGTTATGTAAGAGCAGTAATGAATGAAGGTGTTTTCGTTTATAAAGTCTTTCCTCTTTATTTACGATGTAAAACTAGTTCATGGGGAGATGTTGCAGTAGCATACTTAGCCTAACGTATGCAATGGCAATACGAGGTGAAAGCTAATGAGCAAAGCATAGAGGTCCTAGTTGATGCGAAAATGATATTGCCGTTTGGGAATTGCAATATGGCATGATGGCAGATGGGAAGCGATGGTGCAAGCAATGCAGCAAAATAGAAATCTTTTCATCAGCAAGCATGAGTTAGGTAGAACTCATGGCTAAGTGAAAGACACACACTTTCCAGGCGAGCAAGCAATGCAGTTCAAAGGAATAGTTGGAGACATATTGGTTTTGAAGGCATGACGTACGGACAACTAAAAGGTTAGTTATGTTATGTCTAAAAGATAGTTAGTCGTAGTTGCGTAGATGGGTTGTGTAACTCAATAATTTTGCTTTAGTGAGTTAGGAAAAGAAAACTTGCAATTTTGGTTCGAGTATGCAAATTGGCATAAGTATAAAGAGTTTATACTTGGTGGACACATTCAGAGAAATGAGTTCCTAAATTATGCTTGCATAACCAGAATTTGGTGAGGCATGAAGTGTTGAATTCGGGTGTTCTATGCAAAGGAAACCCCGTTACACTTTATGACATGCTTAACAGAGGGGATGGAGGACAACAGTCCAAGGCATGTGCCAATAAAATTGATTGAAGACGAGGCCAGGTCGTTTATAAGTCCTTGTCATGTTGAATTAGATGAAAAATGCAAAGTCGGGAGGAGAAAGGCTATGGAAATGATCGTAATGATCAGTTAGAGAAGAATCATTATGTGCGTACACTTAGGCGTAAATGATTCAAGGAGAAATTCAGCTATAAAGAAAATTGGATAAAAAGAATTTCAGGTTTGTATTTGGGTATTGATGCATGATTTGAGTAGCAGTTAAAGCATAGTGCACGACGCCGAGAAGTGGCTCAAGTAGATGAGATCAATGGCAAAGCAGTAAAGCTAAGTGATGCTGATGCTGATGCTATAGCATAGAAGTTGGCTAAAGTAGTTTTGCAAAGGCCAGCAATGGTTGCTGAATTTCAGAAAAAGTTATGAAAATGCATGCATCGAAGTTAAGAAAAGTATAGTGTTTATAACGGGTCGCGTTCAACGAGAGCTTTGAACGGATTAGGTGGGGGAAGTCTATGACTTTCCAGGAAAGTGGCGCACAATGATTGTGCGTTACAGAGTTTCAAGCCAAGTCAGTGTGCAGCCAGGATGGTACGACACTGCGAAGACTTTCAAGTGCTGAGATAGCAAAGACCCTACAAGAACAGTGACGCGCAAATTTAGTGCTACAATATAAAGACATTTTTCTAAGTAATGAAGCTTATTGGCCGACACAATGGTGTTTCATTGAGGGATTGTCAAGACATGGCCAAAGTTGTCAGATGCAACATGCGATGTTGATATTTTGGCGTATCCGTAGAATTGAGTTGGCCCAAACTCAAGCATGATGCAAGAAGGTATTATAGGACAATAGTGGGTCTATGTATTAGTTCAAGGCAGGGCCAAAACTTGAAGAGCGCAAACAAGCTAGTAATGCAAGAGTGGCATTGCTATTGTCAAGAAAATTGGTTAAATGAAGCATATGATGCATGAATAACTAGAATGAGCTTAAGGGGTTAGATTTGATGATTGAAGTACAAGGATTGTATGTGCATTATCTTAGAGAAATAAGCATGCAGTGCCAAGATGGATGAGTATTGGATCAAGGCAGAATTCAGTAAAGCACAACAGTTGTGCAATACGGCTCAATTGACGGTTAGGAGTTGGTTACGAGCTTCACAAGCATGCCAATGACGCGAGAAAAAATAGAACGGTTATTAAGGGAGTTTATAAGCCTGTGAGAAGGTTCTTAACTGCTAGAGAACAGGTGTTGGGCGATGGCGTCCGTTTAGAGAGAAACTGGCCAGTTAGCACAGTTAGTGGCGGTTACAGAACTGCTTCATGGGACAGATGGTTGTCCCTTGCGTGTGCAACGGTTGTGCACGGTTTTGGCCAAGAAAAGTTGTTGTATAAATGGTCCTAAGGCATGGGAAATTCGGCAGGCTTACATAGGAGAGTGTGAGACTCAAAAAAGAAGAGTTTTTGTAAGGCTAAGGCTTGGGTCAAGAGGAACAAGTCTGTGTAAGTCCCTAAGTGGGCAAGTTTTGTATTTCTTCCCTTTGATACAATAAAAAAGGTTGATTGTTTCATGTTATAAGTGTTCTTGGTTGGCTGATTGTTGTTAATAATGTATGGCAACGTTTGAATGCATTATGGGGTGTATTTGAGAAGGTAAGTGAAGAGAAAGAAGGCTAAAGACTTCCGCTGCATAACTCAGTGGAGTTGACTGTTTGCATTGGTGCAAACTTATAAGGCTGAAGTGCAGGTGGGTGAAGCTTGATTCACAGAACCATTGTGTTGCCGGGTTACACTTTCGCGGAAATTTGTCTGGGGCTTTTGAAGGTGTGACAATTACCATCATATAGTATACAAGGTTGTGCTTATACTTAAAATTTGGTTTTCGCTCAATGGGGTTTTAATAGAAGCCTAAGAACTCATTGTGGGAAATATTTGATTCATGTAAAGTGCTACTATTGTGATGTCTACCTTTACATGTGTTTCATTAGTCCCCTTCTATTACGGCAATTTGATGTGGAATTCCCCATTGTGCCTCAAACAAGGCACTTTCACCATCCAGAGTGCATTCATGGAAACATTTTTTTGGTTAATGGTAAAGTAAAAAAGAAAAAAAAAAGTTACAAAGAGAGTGGTCAAGTCAAGCATACTTGATTACATGAAAGATTAACTAAATCAGGTCACTAGACTTCCTAGTGAACCCTCAATGCATATCAGAAGTATCTCTGATATATTAGCACGATTGCTAAAGAGGGGGACCGGAATTAGCAGGGGTACCTTTTGAGTGATCCGACACCCCCCCCCCCCACCCCCCCGGTGCACTTTATGACATGTTTAACAGAGGGGATGGAGGACAACAGTCCAAGGCATGTGCCAATAAAATTGATTGAAGACGAGGCCAGGTCGTTTATAAGTCCTTGTCATGTCGAATTAGATGAAAAATGCAAAGTCGGGAGGCGAAAGTCTATGGAAATGATCGTAATGATCAGTTAGAGAAGAATCATTACGTGCGTACACTTAGGCGTAAATGATTGAAGGAGAAATTCAGCTATAAAGAAAATTGGCTAAGAAGAATTTCAGGTTTGCATTTAGGTATTGATGCATGATTTGAGTAGCAGTTAAAGCGTAGTGCACGACGCCGAGAAGTGGCTCAAGTAGATGAGATCAGTGTCAAAGCAGTAAAGCTAAGTGATGTTGATGCTATAGCATAGAAGTTGGCTAAAGTAGTTTTGCAAAGGCCAGCAATGGTTGCTGAATTTCGGAAAAGGTTCTGAAAATGCATGCGTCGAAGTTAAGAAAAGTATAGTGTTTATAATGGGTCGCGTTCAACGAGAGCGTTGAACGGATTAGGTGGGGGAAGTCTATGACTTTCCAGGAAAGTGGCGCACAATGATTGTGCGTTACAAAGTTTCAAGCTAAGTCAGTGTGCAGCCAGGATGGTGCGACACTGCGAAGACTTTCAAGTGCTGAGATAGCGAAGACCCTGCAAGAACAGTGACGCGTAAATTTAGTGATACAATGTAAATACATTTGGCTAAGTAATGAAGTTTATTGGCCGACACGATAGTGCTTCATTGAGGGATTGGCAAGACATGGCCAAAGTTGTCAGATGCAACATGCGATGTTGATATTTAGGTATATCCGTAGAATTGAGTTGGACCAAACTCAAGCATGATGAAAGAAGGTATAATAGGCCAAGAGTGGGTCTATGCATTAGTTCAAGGCAGGGACAAAGCTTGAAGAGCGCAAACAAGCTAGTAATGCAAGAGTGGCATTGCTATTGTCAAGCAAATTGGTTAAATGAAGCATATGACGCATGAATAACTAGAATGAGCTTAAGGGGTTAGATTTGATGATTGAAGTACAAGGATTGTCTGTGCATTATCTTAGAGCAATAAGCATGCAGTGCGAAGATGGATGAGTATTGGATCAAGGCAGAATTCAGTAAAGCACAACAGTTGTGCAATACGGCTCAATTGACGGTTAGGAGTTGGTTACGAGCTTCACAAGCATGCCAATAACGCGAGAAAAAATAGAACGGTTATTAAGGGAGTTTATAAGCCTGTGAGAAGGTTCTTAACTGCTAGAGAACAGGTGTTGGGCGATGGCGTCCGTTTAGAGAGAAACTGGCCAGTTAGCACAGTTAGTGGCGGTTACAGAACTGCTTCATCGGACAGATGGCTGTCCCTTGCGTGTGCAACGGTTGTGCACGGTTTTGGCCAAGAAAAGTTGTTGTATAAATGGTCCTAAGGCATGGGAAATTCGGCAGGCTTACATAGGAGAGTGTGAGACTCAAAAAAGAAGAGTTTTTGTAATGCTAAGGCTTGGTTCAAGAGGAACAAGTCTGTGTAAGTCCTTAGTGGGCAAGTTTTGTATTTCTTCCCTTTGATACAATAAAAAGGGTTGATTGTTTCATGTTATAAGTGTTCTTGGTTGGCTGATTGTTGTTAATAATGTATGGCAACGTTTGAATGCATTATGGGGTGCATTTGAGAAGGTAAGTGAAGAGAAAGAAGGCTAAAGACTTCCGCTGCATAACTCAGTGGAGTTGACTGTTTTCATTGGTGCAAACTTATAAGGCTGAAGTGCATGTGGGTGAATCTTGATTCACAGAACCATTGTGCTGCCGGGTTACACTTTCGCGGAAATTTGTCTGGGGCTTTCGAAGGTGTGACAATTACCATCTAGTATACAAGGTTGTGCTTATACTTAAAATTTGATTTTCGCTCAATGGGGTTTTAATAGAAGCCTAAGAACTAATTGTGGGAAATATTTGATTCATGTAAAGTGCTACTATTGTGATGTCTACCTTTACATGTGCTTCAGTCCCCTTCTATTACGGCAATTTGATGTGGAATTACCCATTGTGCCTCAAACAAGGCACTTTCACCATCCAGAGTGCATTCATGGAAACTTGTTTTCTATTAATAGTAAAATAAAAAAGAAAAAAAAAGTTACAAAGAGAGTGGTCAAGTCAAGCATACTTGATTACATGAAAGATTAACTAAATCAAGTCACTAGACTTCCTAGTGAACCCTCAATGCATATCAGAAGTATCTTTGATATATTAGCACGATTGCTAAAGAGGGGGACCGGAATTAGCAAGGGTACCTTTTGAGTGATCCGACACCCCCCCCCCCACCCCCCCACCCCCGGTACACTTTATAACATGCTTAACAGAGGGGATGGAGGACAATAGTCCAAGGCATGTGCCAATAAAATTGATTGAAGACGAGGCCAGGTCGTTTATTAGTCCTTGTCATGTAGAATTAGATGAAAAATGCAAAGTTGGGAGGCGAAAGGCTATGGAAATGATCGTAATGATCAGTTAGAGAAGAATCATTATGTGCGTACACTTAGGCGTAAATGATTGAAGGAGAAATTCAGCTATATAGAAAATTGGCTAAGAAGAATTTCAGGTTTGCATTTGGGTATTGATGCATGATTTGAGTAGAAGTTAAAGCGTAGTGCACGACGCCGAGAAGTGGCTCAAGTAGATGAGATCAATGGAAAAGCAGTAAAGCTAAGTGATGCTGATGCTGATGTTATAGCATAGAAGTTGGCTAAAGTATTTTTGCAAATGCCAGCAATGGTTGCTGAATTTCAGAAAAGGTTTTAAAATGCATGCGTCGAAGTTAAGAAAAGTATAGTGTTTATAATGGGTCGCGTTCAACGAGAGCGTTGAACGGATTAGGTGTGGGAAGTCTATGACTTTCTAGGAAAGTGGCGCACAATGATTGTGCGTTACAGAGTTTCAAGCCAAGTCAGTGTGCAGCCAGGATGGCGCGACACTGCGAAGACTTTCAAGTGCTGAAATAGCAAAGACCCTGCAAGAACAGTGACGCGCAAATTTAGTGCTACAATGTAAAGGAATTTGGCTAAGTAATGAAGCTTATTGGCCGACACAATGGTGCTTCATTGAGGGATTGGCAAGATATGGCCAAAGTTGTCAGATGCAACATGCGATGTTGATATTTAGGCATATCCGTAGAATTGAGTTGGCCCAAACTCAAGCATGATGCAAGAAGGTATAATAGGCCAAGAGTGGGTCTATGCATTAGTTCAAGGCAGGGCCAAAGCTTGAAGAGCGCAAACAAGCTAGTAATGCAAGAGTGGCATTGCTATTGTCAAGCAAATTGGTTAAATGAAGCATATGACGCATGAATAACTAGAATGAGCTTAAGGGGTTAGATTTGATGATTGAAGTACAATGATTGTCTGTGCATTATCTTATAGCAATAAGCATGTAGTGCCAAGATGGATGAGTATTGGATCAAGGCAGAATTCAGTAAAGCACAACAGTTGTGCAATACGGCTCAATTGACGGTTAGGAGTTGGTTACGAGCTTCACAAGCATGCCAATCACGCGAGAAAAAGTAGAACGGTTATAAAGGGAGTTTACAAGCGTGTGAGAAGGTTCTTAACTGCTTGAGAAGAGGTGTTGGGCGATGGCGTCCGTTTAGAGAGAAACTGGCCAGTTAGCACAGTTAGTGGCGGTTACAGAACTGCTTCATGGGACAGATGGTTGTCCCTTGCGTGTGCAATGGTTGTGCACGGTTTTGGCCAAGAAAAGTTGTTGTATAAATGGTCCTAAGGCATAGGAAATTCGGCAGGCTTACATAGGAGAGTGTGAGACTCAAAAAAGAAGAGTTTTTATAAGGCTAAGGCTTGGTTCAAGAGGAACAAGTCTGTGTAAGTCCCTAAGTGGGCAAGTTTTGTATTTCTTCCCTTTGATACAATAAAAAGGTTTGATTGTTTTATGTTCTAAGTGTTCTTGGTTGGCTGATTGTTGTTAATAATGTATGGCAACGTTTGAATGCATTATGGGGTGCATTTGAGAAGGTAAGTGAAGAGAAAGAAGGCTAAAGACTTCCGCTGCATAACTCAGTGGAGTTGACTGTTTGCATTGGTGCAAACTTATAAGGCTGAAGTGTAGGTGGGTGAAGCTTGATTCACGGAACCATTGTGCTGCCGGGTTACACTTTCGCGGAAATTTATCTGGGGCTTTTGAAGGTGTGACAATTACCATCATATAGTATACAAGGTTGTGCTTATACTTAAAATTTGGTTTTCGCTCAATGGGGTTTAATAGAAGCCTAAGAACTCATTGTGGGAAATATTTGATTCATGTAAAGTGCTACTATTGTGATGTCTACCTTTACATGTGCTTCATTAGTCCCCTTCTATTACGGCAATTTGATGTGGAATTCCCCATTGTGCCTCAAACAAGGCACTTTCACCATCCAGAGTGCATTCATGGAAACTTGTTTTTGGTTAATGGTAAAAGAAAAAAGAAAAAAAAAGTTACAAAGAGAGTGGTCAAGTCAAGCATACTTGATTACATGAAAGATTAACTAAATCAGCTCACTAGACTTCCTAGTGAACCCTCAATGCATATCAGAAGTATCTCTGATATATTAGCACGATTGCTAAAGATATATGCCCATAGTATCCCACCTAAGCCTAAAGAGAAAGATCTTATGTACACCTGAATTCACAAGAAAGCAAATTATCTGTTGAAACGGCCATAGAATTTCTTCAGTCTAATTGCTTGTTCGGACAGGGTACCGTTCTGTAGAAAAATTCTTACTCCAATTACAATACATCCTAGATATTGTGTACTTGAACAAGAACTAAAACAAGATAAATGTGCATTACCAGTATTAGCCGGCTGGTAAGGGCCATTTCTTTGGACAATTGACCATCCTGCAATACTAGAGAAACGGCAATCCTGCTAGGAAAATACCCAAACAATTCCAGCAGCAGAAACCACAAAAGGTCTCTTCTCCCGGATTTTATTTAGTGTAGTTAGTTCGTTTTCAATGTTAAAGCCTGCTCTGACATATTCACAAAGTATAAAGGTAGATACTAGAATTTGGGTCCTAGACTGATGATGCATTGCACCCAACACTAATGACTAATCCCACTAAAAATTAGCAATTACACATCTCCCTAATCTAATTCACATACAGGATACTTAACTGCAAAACTCTATTCTAATACAGTAAGGAAAAAAAGTACTGTCATAAAGAAAAGGACAATTCGTACCATGACAGAACATAACATTCTGATTTTGTTGTAAACAGGTTCTAGCATTATGTTGTAATTCACGGTATTTAACATATTGTGGCAGTCGTTATAGTTCATCGCTTACGCACGTTCTTTAAACTAACATGGGTGGGCAATCAAAATAACGAACCGTCCGTACATGAATTGCAAATAATGGGGTCAATCATGAGCAACTTACTTGAATTGTAGATTGTTTTCTTTTCTTTTTCCTTGACAATTCCACTACCTTGTGCACTTGGCATTCGCACCAGAAGCTGATACAAACGAATGCAGCGTGCAAATCATCACGTCAGGTATGCACTGTGGCATTGCCCAGTTAACAACAGTTATAATTGAACATGGCTTGTGCAAACAAAAGGGTAGGAGTAGGAATGGTAGTTACCCATCTATATGCCTAATGAGAAAGATTTCTTGTATGTCTGACAGATTATGAAATAGAAAAAGAAAAATAAGTTGTGTACGCCTAAACTCACAAGAAAGCAAGTTATCTGAAGATAACAGCCATTGAATTTCTTCAGTCTAGTTGCTTGATACTTTATACTTAAACGACAACTAAAAGAAGATAAATGTGCACTATCGGATAAGGGCCAATATTTCTTTAGAAAATTGAACATTCTGATCCTGCAAGAGAAACGCAATTCCTGCTAGGGAATTACCCAAGCAACTTCCAGCAGCAGAAACTACAAGTGGTCTCTTCTCCTAGACTGATGCCACCCACTTACCCAACAGTAACCCATTTCTTTGCCCACCAATTCTGCACTTAAGGGTTGTTTAAACCATGGAAAATTCAAAAGCTGATACTCTGATGTTCAATTTATAGGGTACATCAAAACCATTCAACTTGAACTACAAATGACTTTAAAGTTGACTTGCCTGATTTATTATTACAGCAAATTATGATGTCAGGAATAATATGAATGACAAGAAAGTGAGACAAAGTACTTAATAACACTTGATTAAAAGGAAATAAGGAAATATCATAGTACCAAAAGCAGTAAAAAATCAACTACTAGACTAAAATTTGGTTCTTCCAGATGCACATGGTTGAGCTCTTAATAATTATGCTTACAAGAAGAGAAAAGAAAAACAAGTGAATAGACAAACTAATACTATATCTTAAGTTTGGGTCTTCAAGAATCTGCCTGTTGTTGTTGTTGCTGCTGCTGTTGCGCAGGTGATTGTGGCCACATTGAGGAGGCATGTATGGATGAGGTTGTTGCCCATACAAAGTTGGATCTATTACTGGTTTACCCATCATCATCCCCGGGGATTCAACCTGTGATGGTAAGAAAGATCTTCAGAAGGCACATACAATTTCTAAAACAAGTAGATATGTAACAGTTCATACAGATTCACGGATTGCTAGAATTCATATATCAGGGTTAAATTTAAAAAGGAAAACTACCATACTAAAATTTGGCTCTTCAAGAAGCACAACTGTTATTTAAGTTTGAAGAACGAAAAAATAACTAAATAGACAAATTGTGCATTGCCCGATGTGCTTTCCCATGAAGGTGGTGGAAGTATTGTTGGCATCGCCTTTAAAAGAAATGGATCTTGGACATGATAGCGAGTTTCACAGTCATTATAGTTGTAACCTGTATGCATGTTGGCCACAAATGAAGGCTCAATGAGCTCTTTGTAGCTCTTGGTGTCAATGTTGTAAACCCAAACAATGAAATGATAACTGAACAAGATGATATTCGTATTCTCCGGACTGAAACCTAAAATCTTTACTTCATCAATAGCCTTACTTTCTGCTTCGTCAAAGCCTTCATTTTCTTCTCCGTAAAAGTCTTCATTTTCTTCTCCATCCGAATCTTCATGGGCATTCACATGGAATCTTCCAAACATTTTTGCAACGAGATCACGCAAATCAATATCCTTGTACAGAAAACTCCAGCCCTCCTCAAACATCCAACGTCTTTTGGATTGTCAAAAATCTAGCATAACATAGCAAACCATCTAAATCCCCAAGATAATAATTACCGCTTTCACCATTACAAACTTCCAATTCTGTGACAGGAAGTCAATCAACCGACATTGCTGGCCACCAGTTTCAATTTACTGTTGTTATTCAGATTATAGGCCAGTAATTTTCTACACTCTGCCCAATGAAATCCTTATGCCGTGAAACATTATGGACCTCCCATTTACCCGCATCAGAAGAAAATATTTCAATATTGAATTTGTTCTTCTTAATTGTATGGACTCTAACAACCTTGTAACTACAATCAATTGATGAATTGAATTCAAGGTAAAAACGGTATCAGCTTCTGCACCTGGCGTGGGAGTTGAAGGAAGTACAACCCATTGTCTGGTGAGCGGGTTACATACAAAGTATTCCGATATATTGGATGCACATAAGACCAGTCCATTACTAGAACCTAGGAGGTATGAAGTGTCTGGATTTGTTACTGGGTCTAAAAACCTAAACGAACGTCCATGTACATCACCCAACATAAATTGCGAAGCCGTCATTTCTTGTGAACTCATTAATGATTGTGGATAGCCAATTAAGAATTTCATCCTATAACGTGAATCATCATTATAACTATGGTATACTATGAGAGATTCATAAGAGCAATTAATTTGACTCCATTTTCGGATAAACAAAGAGTTCGTCAAAAGAGAGTACCATACCTTGGAAACGAGCCTTAGTTGAAAGATAGATACGATTGGAAGAAGGAGAAAAATTTCAATCAAAACATCTTCTGTTAACACTGAGTTTGAGGTTGCTGTCTTACTCTTTTTTTTGATCGGTGAGGTTGTCTTATTCTTAAGAGAAGAGGGATCAAAGGTCCTCTCTCGAGAACGTAAGATAAGATCATCATGTTGATCCTGGCTGCTGATCGAGAACTGAAAGTGGTAGGGTTTAGAAGTTAGAACTGCACAGTACGTGAGATATGGTGAATGAGAATGTGATTGCTTCCGTGCAAGGGGTGCCAGAACTATGACAATACACCGTTAGATGTACGTCATTAGGGTTAGTGTTAATAGTAAATGTGTAAACGTGTTAGTGTGCCTAATTTATAGGCATTTGAATTAGTATAACAATCCGTTGCTCTCTAGTCTAGTGTGTTATAGCATTTTCCTGTCAGCTCTGGACATCCGACAGGTATTGGGCTGCCTAGTAAAACCCAGCAACCTCCATCCAGCCCCAGGGTTATCTTCCTTACCCCCTCCTCCTCCTTCGCGGAATCTACAACAAAATCACCTACAATTCTGATGAAGTAGCAGAAACTTCATCAGAGAGAATAAAATTAGGGTTTCATTATTTGGTATCCATCGGAGTAGTATACAACTAAAAGAATGGTTTCTCTTGTGTCTTCAAACCCTAGGCTTCTCAGTTCATCATCTACCATCGGAACCACCAAACTGTGAATTCTCTATCCCTCTCTGTGCAAATTATCTCTGAATTTCTTGGTTTCTTTTCATTTTTGTTGCTAATTTGTTGAGTGCTTAAATACATGAATTCGAATTTGTTATTCTTTTTAATTCCCCCTTCTGTGTGGTAGGCGGAAGGTTGAGGTAAATTCGTCGAGAGTTTTCTTTATAAACAAGTCTCGGTCAAATGGGGCGGGTACAGGACGTATTAGATGTTCAATGGATGCAACAGTTGGAGGTAATTTTCATTGAAATTGGTTGTATTTGTTTGTTTGTTGTTTGAATTGAACTAAGGTTTTGGAGTTGTGAGGGTTTACTCCAGAAAATGACCTAGTAATTATGAGTTTGATAGTCTAGTTTGAAACTTAGGTCACTGGGAGTATGGAATCTTGGTGAAGGTTTTCGTTTGTATGATTGTTCATTTAGTAGATTGCACTTTGATAAATGGCTTAGTGGTGCTTGAATCAATGTGTTTGTACATATTCCATATCCTGGTTTGAATTTGAAATGTAGAGCAGAAGAAGGATACTTGGAAAGGCAGTCCATTTGTAACTGGTGTTTAGCTTTTAGAGGACTATTTAACGATTACATTGTGCCAATCTTATTGTGTGGTTCGTACATCTTTATGTTTGGGGATAGACATTTTGGGTTGCTGTATTCATGGATTACGGATTCATTAGTCTTTGAGTGGTTTTGTTTATTCTAGACTAGAGAGATTCATCAACTAATGCCTAAAACTAAACTTCATAAGAGTGATACAGGATCATAGTTTTATTAGATGAATGGATAAATTTATGAACAGAAATGACACCGGATAAGAGAAGCAGTGGATTCTTTCTTGCTTTCTTAAGTATTTTTGTTGTTCAGAAGTTCAGCAATATATGTCTACCAAAATTAAGTTTTCACATATCAAGATGTTTTATCACCATGTTGCTATAGTATCCCTTCCCATTGGGTCTTCTTGTAGTGGAAGTTTATACCTTTTTTAGGGATTTTGATGGACATGTATAATACTTCTAAAACATATTGATTTTCTTTAGGAAACCTGAAATTTCCACGGATGAACACATGGGATCCTTACAAGCGCCTCGGTATACCTCCCGACGCCTCTACAGAAGAAATCTGGGGTTCACGTAATTTTCTTCTGGAACAATATGCCGGGCATGAGAGAAGTGCAGAATCTATTGAATCTGCTTTTGAGAAATTACTAATGACTAGCTTCAATGAAAGGAAGAAAACCAAGTTCAACATGAAAACCAGATTGAAGAAGAAAGTGGAGGAGTCACCATCTTGGTTGAAGAACTTGTTCAGTTTCATAGAAGTTCCTCCAACAGAAGTGATCCTTCGAAGACTGTTTTTATTCGTTTTCATGGCAGGTTGGAGCATAATGAATGCCACTGAAACTGGCCCTGCTTTTCAGGTTTGTTCATTGTCTCCTCATCTACATTCTTTTTCTTCTTCCATTTTTTCATATGGTAATGATGTGGCTTTGTGCAAGTGATCTACTGCTGAATTGTTAACTATAAGTTCTCTTATTTGAACAGCAAAAGAAAATTATGGAATGTGTAATGTGATGGTAGCATGTACTGAAATTCAACGACAAAATATGATTTCTAATTTTCAATTGGATCGTTTTTACACAGGTGGCACTGTCATTAGGGTCTTGCATTTACTTCCTGAACGACAAGACCAAGAGCGTAGCTAGAGCTTCTGTCTTAGGGTATTTTTTCAACTTAAAATCAAGAAACAAATTATTGTAAACAACTGCAACTGTGTATTGCCTTATGTACATGTGATTTGCTCATTAACTATTTGTGTCTGCCTTGTTACAGACTTGGAGCTCTTGTAGTAGGATGGGTATGTGGATCCATCCTAGTGCCAATGATTCCAGCAGCCATACTGCAGCCAACCTGGACACTTGAATTACTCACATCTCTTGTAGCTTATGTCTTTCTGTTTCTTGCGTGTACTTTCCTCAAGTGAGAAGTTGCACCAGTTTGTAGTAGTTTTGTCAGAGGTGAGAACCTAATGATATTTTACTTATATAAATAGAAGAGGATGAAGTCAAGAGATGAAATATTTGTTTCTTATTCTTATTTTTTTTACTGCAATAGATTGTTCTCCAGTTTTTCCTTTATACTGTATAGAATTGCCACCGCTTTGTTTTCTCTTTCTTACCATGGAAGAATAGGAATTTACTTTGACAAGTTGGACATTTCAGTTGGGATATATAGTTCTTAACTGAGTATAGGCCTTTGCTTCCAAAAAAAAAGGAAAAAAGGGATTTATATTTCTTTCCCTTAAAGAGGATATCACAAAGCAACTGACAGAATAAGATGGATATATGGCATCAGTATGGATTGTTTGCCCACACATACATGCAAAATAATCAATCTGGAAACTGTACCCTAGGAAGGGATGACCCAATTTTGAATGTCCTCAGTATCTCTTCAATTTCCACATGGGATGATAATATTCACTCTACTACATCACTCCTACACGTCTTTTTTTTTTTTTTGCATTTGCACCAAATGCTAGGACTTGATGGTAACATCACTTCTACTGACAACTTCATCTCATCCCTCTTGGCTGAGGCCTCAAACCAGAAACAATCCAGTTTCCACTTTTGTTTCAAAACTGCACTTTCTGGTTCCCATTAGAGTAACTACTTGCTCTGTTAGATCAAAGTATAGTACTCCTTGATTATTTTTCTATGCTCTTTTATGCAAATTTTGGTCTACATTTATATGCTTCCTGTTGGTTAGCTTATAGAGTTTTATATTGTAACGGTTGGTAATAAAAAAGATAACAGTGAAGTCTAAAAATGGACATAGAAGTTGGAAAATCTAATGTAAATGAACAAAGAAAGTAACAACAGGAAATAACGTTTCAGAACAGTGAGGCATTAGCAGCGAATTTTTTTCTTTAATGAAAGGTTGTAGTAGCAGAAGTACATGCCGTAAGTAACGATTCTCTAAATTGCCATAAGCTATAAAAACCTTATGCAACTAGAGGAACGTTAGCCAGTGATGCTTGCGCTCTCTCGTCAGAAAAAGATAAATCGACCATGGTTCCCTGTAAATATTTCTCATACGCGGGAAGATCAAAATGACCATGACCGCACATAGCTAAGAGTATAACTTTTGATTCTCCAGTTTCTTTACAGTGGAGAGCTTCCCTGACTGCAGCAGCTATTGCATGAGTTGGTTCTGGTGCCGGTATTAAACCTTCTGTCCTGGCAAATTGTATTGCACCTGGAGCAACCACAGCAGCAGAGTTAATACTGAAAATTATGGCAAACTTCAAATGCAGAAGTAAAATTCTATTAAGAAGAAGAAATAAAACCATTCACCTTTAAAACATTCAATTTGAGGAATTGCTACTGCTTCCATGAAACCTAATTCATATATATGTGAAATAAGTGGTGCCATACCATGGTAACGTAGACCTCCTGCACCAACAAAACAATTGCTCCTTGAAGTGGGAAATGAAATTGCAGAAAGCAGAAAAGTAAGTTATAGACTCTGAGACATATTATTACCGGAATGAATGGGATCAGGGATGAAGTCATGCCCAAGTGTGTGCATCTTCATCAATGGTGTCATACCCGCAGTGTCACCATAGTCATAAGCATATACACCTTTGGTTAGTGAAGGACAGGCAGTAGGCTCAACTGCCCTGATAAGAGGGTTAATTTTTCCCTTAAGTTTCTCTCGAATAAATGGAAATGCAAGACCTGCAAAATTTGACCCTCCACCAGTACAACCAATGATCACATCAGGAGTCTCTCCTATAGCTTCCATTTGCTTTATACACTCCTCACCAATGACAGTCTGGTGCAGTAAAACATGGTTCAGGACACTTCCTAAACAATACTTGGTATCTTCGTTGGCAGCCGCAATTTCTACAGCCTCTGAAATTGCTATTCCTAAACTGCCAGGACTTAGTGGATCCATTGCAAGGATGTTACGACCTGTATTGGTAATGTTTGAAGGAGATGGGTGTACTTTAGCACCCCATGTCTGCATCATCAACTTACGGTAAGGTTTTTGATCATATGAAGCACGAACTTGCCAGACCTAGAGCGAGAGAGGGAAACAAAATGTCAGCAAAATATTTCATTACAACCATCCAACTTTTAACCACAGAATTCCGTGTTCTTACTTCACAATCGATATCAAATAAACCGCAAGCAAAGGCTAATGAGCTCCCCCACTGACCAGCACCGGTTTCTGTCACAATCTTCTTGACACCTTGTTGTGCATTATACCAAACTTGTGGAACTGCAGTGTTAGGTTTGTGTGAACCAGCAGGGCTAACACCTTCATATTTGTAGTATATCCTTGCAGGTGTGCCAAGAAGTTTCTCCAACCTCTTCGCTCTATCGAACACGAAGCACAAAAAGAACATAAATTATGACCAACCCATTTTTCTACTACTAATCTACGGTTTTGATTTGTATGCAGTATGTAATGTAGTTGTAGTGCTCCTGGAAAACTCAAACTGTAATTACTTGAATTGAAATACCTCTAAATCAAAATTTGTTGGGAAGAACAAACCTGATCAGAGGAGTTGGTCGCCAAAGACTATAGATATCGACAACTTCATCCGGGATCTCAATGAACCTCTCAGTACTAGCCTCTTGCTTAATCAATTCATCAGGAAAGAGAGGAGAGAAATCTTGAGGCTGAACAGGCTGAAGTGTCTTGGGATGCAAAGGTGGTGGTGGTTTAATTTGAAGATCTGCAACTAGATTATACCATTGGCGAGGAATTTCTACTGATCTAGAGTTATTCATAGAAGACATTGTTACTCTTGCCTTAAAATACTTCAAATGATTCAACTTTTTGTTTGGTGAAAATCTTCCCATCCATTGCTGCTCACCACCTACCAAATGAGAGATCACCAATAATAAAAACTGAGTTTTCGACCATTGGGGTTATGCACAATACTTTGAAAACAAATTTGGACTGATTCTTATACTGAACATGGCACTAAGAAGCTCAAATTTCAGTGAGGAACTAAATGAAACAACAAGATTAATATAGCTGCAATCATTTTAAAAAAATGAAAGTTGAAACCAACTTCAAAAGAAAAAGAAAAAAAATTTACTTGACTTTTGTTTCAGCTGTGGCTGCTGAGAAGTGTGAATCGAAGCTGCTGCTGGTACAAGTGATGCCGCCATTAAAATTCCTTGCTTCACTGTTTTTAGTAATGCAACAGTACTTCAAGAGCGAGTTTAATAAGTCAGACACACACAGCGTGTACTTGAGAAACAAAGAAGGGCAACCAATGGGTTTAATGACCAAAATAGCCAACCGTTTATTTAATGCCAGTCAGCTATACAGATCCGTACTTATAACTCTTGTTTTTTGGTGCATCATTTTGGCATCATTCGCATTTCATTTCATAGTACTCCTGTGACCGCCGTGGAGCACCACATGTCTGCGCGTATTTTCCAAGTGTCACCCAACAACCCATTAAGAGAGAAATAGGACCCGAACCGACAGGAGAAAGTGAACTGAGTTCCATTATTCTTTGGAGAGTCAAACAATGGGTCGACAAGATTGATTGTACTTGGATCGAGAAAGATCACAATCGTGGATTCTTGTGGGTTACTATGTAATTCTTCCAAAATTCATTTTAAAATTCCAGATTTCTAATAATGACATGCCTAGGGAAATGGTCTTGACTAGGACCAAGGTTAGTCAGTAACCGTTATTCATACAAAAGAAATGAAAGAAAAATTTGTTCACGCTCTGCGAGTTTGTGAGCCAATGAGCCATATCATTAGCATCTCATTTGTTATTACTTGAAAACTAGCGGATGCACTTGCCATGACTGCTGCACTAGAATGAAAGTCAACAGCAGTCGCAATTAATTTTTGCACCATCTTCAGCGGGTGTGAGCTGAGATCATTAATATGCCCATCAGAATTAACGTGGGCATATTTACAATGTTTCCAGTGGGATTTGAACCCAGACCTCTTGCTATAACTACCAAGTGTCTTGAATCTTGCCTGAACTCTATTCTCGGACACTTAAAAACAAAACTTGACTCTGAAGAAGAACTAGGTTTTTCCACTTCATATCACTTCGATTAACTGAAATACAGGCTCCCTTGAAAACTGGAACCAGCTTTGTAATAGAGTAACACACACAATATACAAAAGAATTTTATTCCTGAAGTTGCTATAAATAAAACTCATTTTAAATTCCAAATCTCTAATAATGACATGCCTAGGGAAATGGGCCAAGGTTAGTCAGTAATCGTTATCCATACCGACGAAAGAAAAAATTGTTCACGCACTGCGAGTTTGTGAACCAGATCACTAGAAATGAAAGAAAAAACTAGCTGATGCATTTGCCATAACTGCTGCACTAGAATGAAAATTACCACTGGCCCCATCAAAATTAATTTTCGCAACATCTTCAGAAGGGACAAGCACTGTGAGCTGATCTCATTAATATGCCCATCATTGGGCACATTTATTATGTTTCCATACACTACAGTGCTAAAACAAGCATTTACTTTTTTGAAAAAAGACTTGGCTTGCTGCCTGGAAAGCCCAAATAGCGATTACCAGAAAGTGGGATTTGGACCCAGACAGCTTGCTATAACTACCAAGTGTCTTGAATCTTGGCTTAACTCTATTATCAGACGCTTGCTAAAAAACTAAACTTGACTCTGAAGAAGAACTAGGTTTTCCCTCCTCATATCACTTGGATTAACTGAAATACAGGCTCCCTTGAAAACTGGAAACCAGCTTTGTAATAAAGTAAATCACACAATATACAAAAGAATTCTAATCCTGAAGTTGCTATAAATAAAGGGGGGAATTGACAAAATTCACCCTGCACGAAGGGGTGAAAGGCCTTTTAAATTTACAAACTCAAACAACATTGGGTGTGCTGCTATCGGAGGAAAGATCATCTTTTACACCTCACCAAAAGGTTCCACATATAGTGGTCAAGCTCTAGCTCGATTATGTACAGCTTGAATTGCCTTCTGCTGAGCATGTGTGAGGCCCTGTAATTTCATTTGAACAACAAATATGGGTTCAGTTTAAGCTATCTAGGAACACAAGCATTTGATAACATGAAAATTTATGTGTGCATACCCGGAAAAGATGTTCAAATAGAATCCCTTCAGTTTCAATAAACTTCAATACGAAATCCGAGATGTAACCAGCCAAATTTATCTGTAACAAGCAACATCACAATTTTAAGAAAACTTAAACATGCAGTGATAACATAATCTAGATAAAGTTGCAGCAAAGTACCTCATTAAGAGGGTCCGATCGGATCAGAACATCGTCTTCATAACCATCATCATCGGCGTTCTTACAATTGATATTTGAAACAAGAAAGACAATGTTAACTTTAGAAACTCCAAAAAACAGGAGAGGTGACTCCTCTCCACTTTGCACGTGTTCTTAAGGAAACAAAATCAGCTTAGAATTGATCTTCACAAACCTCGTTAAATGCCTTTGACATTGCATCAAGTTGCTCATTAGTGGGCTTGCCACCAACAGTTGTGCCGACTGAGTACAACTGATCTTGATCTGCCTGGCCATCCTGATCTTGAACTTCTTCCCAGTCACTATCCTGCAATGATAAGTTAGATAAAAGGGCAGTTAGTGAAGTTATACGACACACCAGATAAATAAGCAGGAAATTAGACACAATAACTACCTCATCGTTGCCAGACAAAGCCTGCTCTTGAATTTCAATCAGCATATCTGCCAGCAAAGAAACAATCTGTTCCCAAGAAATTATTTATACCATTAAGAACTCAACCACAAGCTAATTTGGAACTTGGCTTTTGAATTCTGAGAGCCATATTCAAAATGGTACATAACATAATACAAAACCATGTTCATCTAACTGAAAGCACTAGAGAACAAACGAAATTCAGAGCAGTTATTCAAAAAGGTTGGGCTATGTTTCATCAACTTTTGTAAGTGGAGTAACACCAACCCCTGATCCAACTAACTCAGATCTTATGAGTAAGAAGATGCTCTCATTTTTCAAAGTTTGAATACTTTATGACCTTGAAAGTCTTGAAAGCTTTCTGAAATTGCCAGAGTTCACCAGCAAGAGAAACAGATTGGTTTCCATCATAAGATTGGAAGTCTTGTCCTGGGATCAAGTAGGTATGGACTGTGGCCAACATACCTTTGCTGGAAGTGACATCACTGTCCATTGATCTGGAGCCACTTTAGCTTTTGAACGGGTGGTTATTCCTGCAGTCTGATCATTAGAAGCATAAGTTTTTGTTTTATTCAAAGTATAATGTGATCCGTTGTTAACACGTACAAACCTTAATGAGATAGCCTTGAACTTGTATTTTTGCCAACTCAGCATGTCTTGTGGAGAGCAGTAGAGCCAAGGCAGTCATCGTAACTTTAATCTGGTAAGACCCCTGAATTTCCCCTGCACCCAATTTAAGGAATATTAGATGAAATATACAACTGATTTCATAGTAGAACAAAAATTAAGATCTATTGAATGTTTGAAAGTAAAAGGAGAAGTCTCTGAACCCTTTATAATCAAAGTTACATGTTTGAAAAGTCCAAATATTGGTTAAATGTTTGAAACGATTCTTAGAATGCATGCATATATTGCATCCTGTAATGTAAGAAAAGGACATCTAGTTATCTACTCTGAAACTGAGTAGGTGGTTTGTAGGCGCCTTGCCGCAACCTGCTCTCTCTTTAGGGAAGAGGATGTTAATAACTAAATATTGATTTTCCATGCTATTTGCACAATTATCTGGTTAAACCATGTATTATATTCTGGATGTCACTGCAAATAACGAGGAGAATTGCATTGTGTATCTTCACCTTGAAGCTTAGTCCATTCTGACATCACATAAGCAAGGCAGTGGTCATGGCCTTCAGCTGGCAATGTAATCAATAAATCAATGAACTGCTCAACGTTCGGGGCACTCAAATGAACCTGCAAAAAGACAGGAGTAGAATTATCAATAAAAGTTATTCAAGTGCTGCTTCCCTAGTAGTGTAATAAGAAAGCAAAAGATCAGGCTATTCTTAGCACAAAAGGAAGAAAAGAATAAGAATTACCAGTCTCGCGAAAATAAGTAGAAGTGAGCTTCTCAATCCTGATATTTGACAAGTTTTCATACGCCTAACAAGAGCGGCTATGAGGTCTCTAATGTGTTGAGCCATATGTGAAGGCAAATGCAATATAAGCTGTAAAATGTAGCTACCGACAAAAAGTGATCCAGAACTTTCCATATCAGGGTCCAGAAGCCTGTGTTCATGTTGTCCAACAATCAGCATCCATACGGATATAGTAGGTGGGGGACCACCCAGGCATAAACAGATAATTGCTAATAAAACACTTAACACACACAGAATACCCGCATAATATATCAATTGCTTAATATTAAATACACAACTTAAAGTATATTGCTAATTTACCTAGAAGCTGCATCAAGCAGACTTTTCATAGTAGATCCTGGATCACCACCCCAAGCAAGCATTTCTTGTCTACCCCCAGACACAAAAGCAGCCAAACATTCGGTTGCATTCTGGGATTGATAGAAGAAAACATGCCAAACAAAAGATTATGCTAAATTGTAGAGGCTGAAGCATTTTGACAACTGAGACTCAAAAAAGCACAATCAAGAAAAAGGAGGATAATCTTGATATAACAAGTCCACCTGCATCTCACTGTTATCATCACTTTGAAGAATTATCCTTATAACATGTCTGAAACAAACATCATACACGGCTTTCACAACATCAATAGGAGCATTCTGCAACATAGGGTAAACCATCATTAATACAGCATATAGAATCAAACACTTGACAAGATTCATCATTCAAGGCAACTCTAGGGAGATTCCCCCATTCATATTGTGGTTAAAGACCCGCTAGTCCTGACTAGTTGAGGGCTAGGCCGCCCGAAATTTTTGAGCGCCCAAACTCTAGGGAGATTCCCCCATTCATACTGCGGTTAAAGGCCCGCTAGTCCTGACTAGTTGAGGGCTAGGCCGCCCGAAATTTTTGAGCGCCCAGCGACTAATGGGCGGGGCTGACTAAGCCCGAGCCAGAAGGCGACAGTAGAAAACAGCTTTGAAGTTAATTAGTAACGGCCTAACCCAAACAACTAAACATTAGGGGTTTATCTGTTTTATCAAAACACTCCTTCTGGAATGGGGTGAGAAGGAAGAGGTGACATATATTGATGCGATGAAGAAGCAAATATTGAGGCAACATAAAGGTATTGCTTAGGAAAAACCAAATGAAGACATTTTAGCTTCAAGTATATAAATATTTGAACTCCTAATTGTGATTACTAGTCCCTCGACTCATCCTTCTAGGTGCTAGTCCCCCTTGGCCACCTGGTGACCGCCTTATGACGTAAATACATAGCATGCATGCAGTAGCATACAAGAGTAGCGCATAATCCTGGAGTTTAGTAGTGCTTTGAGAGGCTGGGACACTCTGGTATCAACAATATATAAGGATCCTTGGTCCCAAAGGTTGAGAAACTTGCCTTCAATAGCATAGTTATAAGATCCAAGGAACCAGCTACTAATCCATCAGGTTGCTGCTGGGACTGATACATGTGATCAAGATTTATCAGAATCATACACATGTCATGAGATGAAATGATTAACAATTGCAAATGCATAAACAGAACCCAAATCTCTTACAAGCATTACCTTTTCAAGAATAGGTCCGATGGAAGGTAGAACTCGAGAAACAAGAGGTCGCATACATCCAGGAGCACTTTTTACTGACTGGAAAGAAAAGGAAGAAAAAATAAGACAACCTTTACTGCAATATCCATTAGTTAAGGCTTGAATCTTGATTGTGTGTACACTTCCCACTACTCGGCACTTGACAGAATCAATATTTGCACAATATTGGCTCTTCTATGCGTATAAACTATAAAGTATCACAGAGATCCAGTAGAAACATTCAACAGAATGGTGCCTGCATATTAATTATAAACATACTAACAATTTACAACACTTAAAATCCGTACCTCCAAAACCTCAACAGCGTCAATACTTATGAATGGATCCGAAACGTGCAAAGCCCACATGTTAAGAATCATGGGAGATATAATGGGCTCTATTGACACCAATTTTTCATGACCTACCACATTGGAAAAGTAAAACAGGGAATTCTTTTAGCATAAAGCCAGAAAAAGAAAAATGTAAAAGGTACATACTCTAAAGAACAGATCTTCAAGGATACGACAAGCATAAAACTCAGAAGACGCATACCTGCTGTCACTGCTGCTTGCAGTGTTTCAAGTACTAAGTGTAATGTTTCATCGGAAGCCTGAGAAACACAATTAAATCTAATTGTTCAGCTTCATATTGAGGCAGCAAACTGTAAAAGAAAAGTTTAAAGAAAGATACGTACATGCTTAAGTAGCTCCATCAATGATGAAAATAAATTCATCATGTGAGGCTCAAGTACACTTTTTTCTGCTTCTGGTAAGAGCTGGGAAAGTGCACGACAAGCACCTATCTTCACGGGTGGGGGGCTGCCAAATCAAAACTTTCGGATAAATATTGGTTTCATAGTTAGATCAGAAAAGGTTGACATGATGAGATTCAAAGCTTACACATCTAAACCAACTGTCGTAATAGCAGCACAAAGGAACTGTTCACTGACCCTCGGGGTGATCTGCAGAGTGAATAAGAATGTTACTTGCAGAATTTGCAACAACGCAATGTATATACAGAATAAAGAAGAAAACATTTCGTATATACCGCAGAAGAGAACTTAGCAGCAGCTGAAAATGCGCGTGCGTGAAGGAAGGGATATTCATGTACTCCTGCAAATAACAAAAAAAAATATGAAACCACACAGTTAAATCCAAAAGAGCAGTCACACACTAAATTACTAGATCTCAAACCATCTAACAGCACCTGTTCCCATATCTTCAGTGAGCATCTGAACCAAGAGACTTTCCAAGCCTAATCTGTTTGACACGGAATCCTGTAAAAGAGATTATTAATCAACATTAAGAAGGTCCGAACTGAAGTACCAGAAAACGCAAGTCATGCAATTGCAGACTGATTTGGAATACAGGGACAAAAAAGAGGCATAACCTGGACTTCAAGCAAAGGTTCTGAAAGACAAGCTAAAGCAAAAATGGTTGCTTCCCGCTTCTGCACAAAACAGAACATTTATATTTGTGGTCCAACGAGATTAAGGTAGTCAGGCATACTTAGTTCATAAAATCCAAAATAGAAACACGCGCTGCGTTATTCATTCCAAAGTTTCTTACAGAATTTTAAAAGAACATGAAAGACGTGTTGCGTTAGTTATTCCTGAAATTTCTTATAAATTTTTTACAGAATTTTCAGTTTTCACTCACTCGCCACCAGACTGCAGAACCAGCTGCTTTCTCTTGTTGAGACTCGCTAAATCGTTCCTTAGCAGCAATCACCATAACTTCGAGTCCTTCTCCAGAAGAACCAACTATCTCATCCAGCAAAAGAGTTCCTAGAAGATCAAAGCAACGTATTATAATGATGCAAAGGATGAGGTACGCCTTTGTGGCTTCATTGAATTAACGATAACTGCGAATTATATATCAGAAACAAGGCATAGTTGGAAGTTCCACACAAGACCAGGCATAAGGATGCATAGCATTCACAGGTACGTTGCAAAAATATTGGTACCCTCATCAAAATTTGTTTTTACAGAATAAACAATGAACTGCCAGTGTCAGTACATGCGCAGGTGGGTAGATCTACAGAGTACTATCAAAAATCTATAGCCTCGAACCAACGATAAAAGCTTCAAATTACCTGAAACACGGCAACTGTATGTAGAATCTTCCTCGTCAGCAACATACTGGTTCGCATCGTAAGTCCAAGTATCAACCTGCGGACCATTACAAGTGAGCAAAACAAACAAGAAAAATATGGTTAGGATCTTGGAAGGTGCTACAATACTGAATATTGAAAACAAAGATTCTGAAAATTAAATTCAAGCGAGGTTCGAGACAAGCTACGGTCAGCAGCGGATCACTTAAATAGTAGAATCTCGATCTTTAGACTAAAACTACAGGCAAGACCCCTAACTGTAGCAGGGGGAATCTGGTCACACAATTAAGAGGTGAACTAGCTCTCAGGCTCGGTTACTTATGGAGAAAATATAATTATTTGTGTAATGAGCCTATCCTCTCCTCTCAGTTGAAAACATGATAGTTGATCATAGACATGATTTCATACAACCTGGAAGTGAGAAAAGTTTGAGATTCCAAGATTTTCAGGAACTGTATCTTCAATTAAAATATAAATACATGGCATATTTCATGAAATCACCTGTTGATCTGTCATCTGTAAAAAGGCAATGGTATAATAGACCAACTCTTTGACATTCCACGTTATGACCTACATGAATAATTAACTTTCAACAAGTTCAGTAAAAGCTTCTGAGTGAGTCAATCAAACATAGCAAGAATGAAGAAAGGAAGAATCTTACTTTTGCCAGTCTGGAGCTACCCATGATAGTCAACAAAAACTCAAATAACTGTGAAAACAGAACATAAGAAATGGAGATGAGATCTCTTGGACGTAAGCCTGACCAGAATGCTGAGAACATGAAAATAGTTTTTTACAAACACCTCAAGAGTTGAGCAACCAATTTCATATAACTCATGACATGATAGAGAACCAAATATACTTGCATAAAACTAATTCTCAAAAAAATAGAGGTTATGCATGATTGACTACCGTTCAATGCTACTATGCGCAATGGATGGTAAGATGGTAGAGGACAGAACACGTCAAATATCTAAGAAAAAGTTTCTATCTATATTTTCTGAAATAAAAGGAAGTCATGAATTCATGATGATCTAACAGTAAGAGTTGCGAGACAAATTCTCTTCTAATAATCTCCCCAAATAGACGACTTGAGCGACGACCCAATACTAACAACCAGAAGTACAAGATTAAAACAAAAGGCTTATGGTTCTTAAAGAAGGTTAACGCCTCTCATATCTGAAGTCTTATGAATATCAATCCGCAATAGACTAATGTCAACCAGCAAAGTTAATATGCCACATTGGGTTACTAATTCTACAGGAAATACTTGGTGTCCGCAAAAGAACTTCTCAATTTAGTGAAAACATGTGAAATTGTAGTTTGTACCTGAATGACAAATGACTCGAGACTTTTATCTTCACCATCTGAATCATATAATCCCTCGTAAGAATCATGTGTGGCTTGAATGAAAGATATCTCATATACTTTAAGAGATGATACAAATGTCTGCCACAAAGGCCCTGCAATAACTGCAATAATACACAATCCAAAGAACATTATAAAAACAGTTAAACCGGAAAAACAAAAACTAAACTGAGTACTTCAATACTACCTCCATCAAAATATTCAGACAGCAGAAATACCTGCAAATTCTGCCTCCATGGTTGGGAAATTCTGAACGAATTGGCTCAAACACTTCAATGCCTGACAAGAGAAAACCCTGAATCTCAGATGATTTACTAAAAAAATGGCATTCGTTAAACAAAATGTAATTTAACGTAACTACACAATAAGAACAGAAGATCTACCTCTGTCCTGATGCTCCAATCATCAGGATCTTCGAACTGCACTGGAGCCTGTAAGATGATGCAGAACTGATCTATCCATGGTTTGATCATAGACATCACCAGTTCGCTGGTTTCTGTCTGAAGAATAATATAAGTTTAGTTTATGTGAACTGGCACATAACAGGTAACCACGAACACATGTCAACAACTATACCTTATATAGACCGCTCATTGATCCAAGCACAGAAATGCAGGAGTAAACAATTGAAAGAGCTCTAACGCGCAAAACTTTGTCATAGATCTACAGGACAAGTGAATAAATTATATTAAAAAAAAAAACAATAGGAGAGAAGAGGCATCTGTAGAATAATCTCGATTGACATTGGGAAAAGAGTTGGTTTTCAAATTTGTTGCTCTAAATGTAAGAAATGTCATATTTGGTAATACTATTCAACAAAGTTGTTTATAGACGATATCATGATATCTGGGCACGAAAACCTCAGAATTTCCCACGGATAAAGATTCTGGACGAGTAGGTTGGCTTGACGGGAAAGGGGAGAGGGGCAAAGTGCCCCGACAAGCAGCACTTGGTTTTCCATGAAGTACTCCATATGTTTATATTTCACGAAAACAGTTTGAGTAGTTAAAATGTTTTTATATGCGAACCTGTGAAGAGGATATGATCGTGTACAGACAAGGAAATAAAACAGGCACCAGAGATGGCACTGTTGTATCATCCAAGTCGCCAGCAACAAGTGCCAAGCACCTCAAAGCTCCACGTACTGCACAAACAGATCAATTCGATTACTGTATTCACATTTTAGTGTGTGGGAACCTCAGCCACTCATTAGCAGAAATGCACTCTCCACATGAGACAGCAAGCGTAAATCAGTTACAAAGTTGTTGTCATACAAGCGCCGGAATTGGCCCTCCCATTATTTAGCCTTCTAGCTCACCAAGTACAGCATAATCAGCTAGCCTAGGTCCTCTTAAAGCCATTAAGAAAAAAATGTAGCGCAACTCATAAACCACGTCAAAAAGAACTTACCACCACTAATATTTGTTTGGTCATTCATCAGCTTCAACAAAACTGGCAATAGATCGGGCCAATCTTCAGGCCAATCGTACTGTGCAATGGAGGCTACAGCCATGCCAACTGCTGTGCATACCTTCCCATGAGGATCGTCCAATGAGGGTAGAAGAAGATTGCGTATAACTGCCTGGCATCATAACGTTATCAGAATCCATATAAAATAATAGTCAAAAGGTGAGTTCCGAAATGAAATATATACATCCACTTGGAAGTTGGAATATCAACTTCAGATATTCAAAGTAAATGACGGCCATATAATGCCAATACCTACAATGCTTTACACAAACAGGAAATTAAACTAAATAAGCTTTCAAAAGCACAGATAAAAACCTTTTCTTCGCGTTGAACCACAGGATGTTCGAAATTCTCATCATCTTCTTGCCAATGCTTTTTAATAAATTGCTTTAATAAGACTGCAGCTAGGTAAAAACATGTTAAGTTTTACAAAAAAAACAAAACTTCTTCTAAATATGACAAACCTAATTAGAACCAATTCTGATCCTTTGTCTTTCTTCATTTTAGAAAATAAAAATAACACAAACAAATGAATAAACATTAACTTCGACAAAAGGATATCTGACGCATTCCCCATGGCAGCTCCCGATTTATTGCCACTTTCGATAATGCACTTCCAAAACCTTCACAAAGACGCAAGCATTTCCACATTAGTCAGTTCCAAATCCAGTGTCACAAAAGAGAAAAAAGAAAAACGTAACCAAACATACACCAGCTACGATAATAACCTCGATCAAAACTCAGTAAGACCTAGTTAGGATTGTCAACAAAAAAAACTTTTATTTGGGATTTATTCAAGCAATCAAAGATACATATAATGGGAAAGTTCAGCAAAGTGAACCTGGTTGTGAAGATGCTTGATTCAAAGAAGTTTCAGCAAATGATCGGACTTCATGATTTGTATCAAGTGTTGCAGTTAAGCAATTAAGTAGCCACTGCTGATCTTGATCAACGGTGTACGCCATGAATGAACAACAAAAATTAAACCCTAGAAATTTCAATAATTCAAATACAAATAGTTTCTGTTTTGTTTAATCTGCAGACAGCTTTGGATATTAGGGTTTAGACAGAGAGCCGAAAATGAAGCTCATTTGGCGCTCCTTCGATAATGGAAGAGGAGTTTTGAAAGGGGGTTTTAGGGTTTTATCAGTGTCCGAGGGGACGGGAGTGGGTTAGAGAGGTCCAGTTGACGCTCTGTAAACATGCCCCAGTACCCCCACAATGTCGAGTCCACACACACTTATACTACTTGGTCACGGCGGACAAGATCTTCCTTGTGTCTCTCTTTTAATAATTTTTGTTTTAGTTTATCTTTATTTTTAAAAGGAAACCGATTATTGGGGCGTCACATTTCAATAGAGTGGCTCACTTGGATTTCTAGTAATCAAAAATTGGTTATGGGGTATTCTTGATTCAATACCAAATGTCTAATATAACCTTCAACTAAAATCAAAACCTAAAAACTAAAATTAAAATCAAAACTTAATTCTCATTCAAAGGTCTGCTCCTCCTCCTCCTCTTCTGCTTCTTAACTTCCTCTCCTTCATCAACCATAAATCATTCCTTCCTCTCTTTTTTTTCAATCAAATTATTTCACCATCTTCGATCAATCGACGGTTCGAAAATCTTATGATAGTCGATTGAATTCTCTATTAAAGGTGTGGAAGAAGCATATTGATAGAAGTGATGGTAATCAACAAACCATTGCATCTGAAATGGTTAGATTGATTGAAACAGTAGAAAAAAATAGGTTTCAGAACCAGCTACGGTTGGGTTTTCCTCAAAAAAAAACAACTGTAACTGTCTTACAATTGGGTTCGACCAAAAAAAAACTAATTGTAACTGATTTACAGTTAGATTCGATTACAGAAAACCCAACCGTTTATTTTACAGTTGGGTTCGATAAAAAAAAACAGCCGTAACTGATTTACAGGTGGGTTTCGACCAAAAAAACCCAGCCGTAACTGGTTTAAAATCAGGTTTTCCTGATTTTACCTAGTTACGGTTAGGAGTTCATCATCACCTAACCGTAACTTTGTCTTACGGTTGGCTACGAAGGAAAAACCCAACCGTAAACCGCTCTGAAAAGCTAAAAAAATCACTTTTTTTTACTTACTTTCATCAATTTTGAGAAATAAAAAGAACATTGCTTGGTGATTTAGAATCTAGGGTTTTAGTAGGAAAAAATCTCCAAAATTTCTCATTTTTTTCAACTTTTTCTTCCCATCAAAATCACTTGATATGACTTTTTATCACTAATTATATAAAAAAATCTTATCAATATAATTATTAGTTAATTAGATTATTAGTACTAACCACATAAGGGGGTTGTTTAGTCATTGTAAAATTATTTTAGATAAGGAGTTTTTGAAATTACTTATGGATGACCCGTTTTTCTCCTATTAGGTGAAGCTCCTCTATTGGAATGTGACGCTCCAATAATAGCTTTCTTCAAAAGAGGAAATGCGTGATTACTAAAGGCGAGTATGAGCTTTGCTAGAGTTGTTACTAATCCAGAACCCACCCTAGTAAAATTGGTACCCGCGTTTAGTAATCGTGAGGAAGTGCCTCTTTTATTTAAGAGTATATTGTTAAAAAATATATTGAAAAAAGTCTCACTTCTTTGTTCCGGTTCACAAATATGTCAGAGCCACTAGACCACTAACTGGGGAGTTATGTCATCGGCCAGAGTTAAATTAAATCACGAAAGTAGCTAATTGTCCCTTGATAAAGTGGGATAAAGGTGTTAGTGTTGGTGGTGGCGGTGTTGTTGTTGTTGTTGTTGTTACCTGTGATGAAGCGGTGGTGATGTTGTTGCTGCTAGCGGTGGATAGAACGCGTTCAGGATCGTTACATGGCACAAGAACTTCAACCTACTTTCAGGATCGTATCACATTCTCTATAAGGGTTCGCCATTTTCTTTCTTAGGTATAACCGCCACCACCACCTCATCACCACCATCTCAACAACTGAAAAGGAGTATTTAGGACAAAAAATGACTGTTTTTTTTTCCAAAACAGTTAACTCGGAGGAGAAATACCTTTTTGCAAATACTAACTAAAGGTGTGATGATTTTGTGAAACCAATTAGGGGAGAGTGACCTTTATGTAACAAAAATTTAACACTTGCTTGTATCCTTTATTCGCATATCAACTAGGACAAAAGATATTAAGTACAAAGGTTATCCCGTTCAATCAATTAATATAAACCCCTTTGTCCCAGATCAACTGAGACAAAAACTATTGAAATAATCAATTTTAGTTTACAAACTTTTAATGTAGACCTCAAATAGAAATAACGAGATGGATTGTCGATCTACACAACAAGCTTTAAAGTCTATTCAAGATAAATAGCTTATCATATCCCGATCAATCAAGTGTACATGAAGTATCAAAAAGATCAAAATACCAAAAAAAAAGAATCTTCTGGTATTCAATCTTTAATCTTCAAAGTACATGCACAAACAACTTAATTCCCACTAATTATTGATCATAGAACGGAGTCTGTTAATAATGGATGATCATTAGTCATATCTTCAGATCTTAAGTAAATAAAGCAGATCTGAAATTATCGATAGTTGAACTAGTTTGAGTTCACTTATATCATAAGAGAAGGATTACGGAATAAACAAACTAGATCTATCAAGGTTCAACTCCATCGTTAGTCAATCAATCAACGATAAAAAACTAAAATGACAATATGATTTTGTTTCACAACAACGGTATTACTAAAATCATCTTGATCCCACAAAAGACTTTAAACGAAGGCCATGTAAGAGATATCACATAATTAGGATACCCTCCTATCTCAATGAGTATTGTAAACAATACTACTAGTAGGTTTCCCACATAAACAGTTAGGTAGTGTGTTCTGGGATGAGTTTGTAAGAATACAAGATCTATTATTTATAGTGTCAAGGCTTGTTTGGACAATAGAGAATTACCAAATCCGAAAATCCTAAAGATGTGCAGTGATGATACATTTTCGGTTTTGTTATTTTTCAACTGTTATTTGATTTATATATATACCTAAATCTCTTTTGGGTGACGACTCATATTAGCCAACATACAACATATACTTTACTAATATAGCTAAAATAGCGTGTTTTCTAATATAACTACAATAGCGTGTTTGTTTCAGGGGTATGAAATGCTATTCCCAGGTAACTGATTCCATACCTATGTTTAGGGAAGAAAAATAACCGCAGGATCATGATTCCCCTAGGATTTAGGTTCCCACAAAATGAAGGAATATAAAACCCCTGTTGTAGGTAGGTTTATGATTCCCATTATGAGGGAATTGAAACTTTTTATTAAAATGACAATTTTACCTATTGTATGAATTTATTATTTACGGATATTTCAACCATAAATTCGGTTATTTTCCAAATTTACGTACTTAAATCAAATTTTCAACATATATTGTGTTACTAATCTTAATTTTAAGGTGAGTGTTCACTTATCTTAACTTCTTCCCAACAATTTTACTGGATATACTAGGTTTATTAATTATTATGGAATCTTGTTACCATATAAATTGATTTATAATAAATATTTTATATTTTGGACGAGATAAATTATTATATTTATTTTAAAAAGGATATTATAGACAAAATACGGTTGGTTTTAATATAATTAGGTTTTGTCCCATTCCTAATCATGTTGCAACCAAACATGAAGTGAGGGAATGACATCCCTTGCGAATCACATTCCAGGAATTACAATCGCTTCCTGTTAAACAAACACGCCACAAGAGATATGCTTATCCTTTGGGATATGAAAAGCATATGATTCTAAATATCTAAAAGATACTAGAATATTTCGGTTTTGGGATATCGCCATGATATCAAGGAAAATATTTGAACATTAAGTAATAAGAGTTTATCACATGTTCAAGACACTGTGTCTATATTTTGTGAACTTTCCTTTTTAACCAAATACATTTTCGGTAGCTATGCAAACCCTATAGTAATAGACAAACGGAAAATGTAATACTGGTTAACTAAGGTAGGTTCTACTAGAGATCCAAAGGATTGGTCCTAGTAGAGATGTTTGGGCCGGTCCTTGCAGAGATCCTTGGTAAGGGGTCGGATCAACAATGAAACAAATTTCGCAAGTCTACTTCCTTAAACCATGAAAACATAATTTTCTAGGTATGGAATCATCCCGAGAGCTCAACATACTAAATAATAACGAATTACCAAATAATGTTATGTCGAATCTACGAAGTCCAATAAATTACTATACTTCGTAACTACATGTATAAAAGTTGCATAAAACAACTAGTATACATTTCCTTGACACTTTGGTCATAATGAATGATCAAGTCACCAATACTAGAGACACATAAACAAACTTTGTATGTTATGTATTCAATATAAACCGACTTGAAAGAAACGTAGATAGAAATGGAATAAGTCAAGTTTGTGATATTAACCTCGAACTGAAGGATGATGTGTTTGCTAATGTCGGTCGCTACGTCTTCGGGTTCTTCAGAGCAACAAGATCAAGTCTAGACATTTATGTGCTCCTAGTCTAACCTAATGAAGTTCACTCCAGTAATCATATCATGCAACTTCGAGTTTTGGAACCAAAATATGACAACTAAACTGTGACGGCCAAAAGATAATATCACTAATTAATCCAAAAATACTAACAATATAGTTTAGAGGAATAGTTTATAAGTCAGACAAGCCATTGGCACAATTGAATCGGGCTCCAATAAGAAAATAAAATATGTATATATGTCATGAGCATTAATCGAACGACGGGTGAAAATGACATCACACTGTATAATAGTAATTGTGCGAGTAGAAATTTGACTTGAGCTTAGCCGTTTACCTATTTTCTGAGATCGTGAATAGATTTTAAAAATGAGCAAGTGGTAAACCAGTGGGTCAAATATTGATAAACAAGTAGATCATTTCTTGTTTTACTTTTAACTGATGGGTGGGATTAATATAAATTAAACTGTAATTTTAAGATACATTGTACACTTGTCTTGAGAATAAGATGACTATGTATGCATGTCATCAAAAGATTAATCTTAATTATTAAGTTTGTAGTACATGTGAGTCAAATTTTATATTTTACCTTGTTAATAACCAGAATAAAAATAAGAATCAAAAAAATACATATATGGTAAGCTAAAAGGTTTTATTGAGAGATAATGAATAAATATTTCGAATAATTATAAATTGCGACAAGATAGATAGATAGAAAGATATTCAAATAAGTTGATGGCGTGAGCCTTGACGGAGTTATGTTGGAGTGATGAATTTCATAAGCATGTAGTGTTGATTGAGATGATAAGGTAAACCTTGTATATAAATTTCATTTTTATTTTACCCAATTAGTGATCAAAGTATTCTATAAAGTATTGTAGATGGTGAAATTTGGATAAGGGGCAAAAAAATTATTTCAAGACTATAGACAAAATTTAACTCCCACAAGAGAGATTAAGCCCTTGCCCTCAAAGCATTTTTAGACACGATTTCTAGTATACGTCCCCACGAGACACTGCTGGTCGTGATGTCGTGACTCCTAGTGCACATCCTCGACGAGATACTGTTGGTCATGTAGGTTTTGTAGAGCGTAAAACGTCCCCAGTAGACTTATGAACCAGAACAGACACAATTCCAGCATGTCTTCAGTAGACGGAGCTGATTGTGATGCCATGATTCCTCAACGAGATACTGCTGGTCATGTGGGCTCTGTAGATGTGTAAAAGTGTCCCCGACGTACTTATGACCCAGAACGGAGATATGCATATCTCCTGTAAGCACGACTCACCCTATTTGAGACAATGACTGATTCCTAGTATTTAATCGCGAGATACACTAGTCATGTCTGCTCTAGGCTCTGACTCGACTTACTGAGGTTTCCGAATAATTCATAGAACATCCCCGCGAGATACGCTGATTATTCTGCCTTTAGTCCCTTTCTACAGACTCATAGAACATCCTTTTCGAGATATACTGGTCTTGTTGGCCCCATTATATGGACACACAGTTGATTCCTAGCACATCTCTGCAAGATACGCTGGTCATAAACAAGTGAGCCAAAGTCTCGCAGAGGCATTAATCGGGAGTACAAAGCCTATTTTCTCTCCAAGACGAGTCCCGGATGACCACAACGAGATTCAGATCCGTTAATAAAATCTTCGGAGAGATTTTGATCCGTCTGCAAAATTTCGGAGATATTCAAATCTTGGAGAGATTCAAATCTCTCTTCAAAATCTCAGAGAGATTCAAATCTCTCTGCAAAATCTCGGAGAGATTCGTATTTCTCTGCAAAATCTCAGACAGATTCAAATCTCTCTTCAAAATCTCGGAGAGATTCAAATCTCTCTGGAAATCTCAGACAAGGTTGAATATTCCCCATGGTAGGAACGAGCCCCATGTAAGAATCAAATCTTTTTTTTCAGACTCTCCACACGAACTCTGAGGTATCTCATGCCTTTTTACGTGACCCATCCTAGTCATTCTTACAAATCAGAGAATATCTCTCTATTTTGGCCAACTCGGCTAAAGAGAATATTTCTCTCTCTCAACACGTCATCACAAAGGCTGACTCAGCTTCACACAAATGGGGGGATAACAATTAGGGTTTTTGTTGGACCATTGCTCGGTCGAACACGCATGCGTTGCGATCTCAAGCATGTTTGTCAATGTTAGTGATCAAAACTATAAGTCTTGATTTCTAGTCTACTATAGCTAAGTCTCGGACTAGGATAGAAAGTGTAGTTGAGCTCAAGGACTTCATGGCGATTCATCATACAAGAAGAAGAACTACTCGAGGAACCAGTGGAACTTCTCGACAAAAAAGGTATGTGAAGACTTGAACTTATCTGTCACTCAAAAGTCTATCCACTCCATCTCCTACTTCTTGAGACAAAAAGTCGTATGTTATATATATAGACTTGGATTATACACATTTGGTATTTCGAGCCAAGTATACCTCGCCTATCTATATCTCTAAATATGTGTTGGTAAGCGTTTCGCTTCGACCATGTTTATCTTTACCTAGTGACGAAAGTCATGATATTTTTCAATCACTTTGAAAATTGCTTCGACGAGAAATGGTGTACCAACTATATAACGTCCTCTAAGAATGTTTCAATGGTTGGAATGAGAGTTTAGATTACATAACCAATGATGGACATAAGTATTGTTGTGGAAACACATATGTGCATAAGTCCTATTCCTTGAACCAAAGTTTGAGAACTTTGTTGATCAAGAGAAACCGGAAGAATGGCTTGTTGCCAAGTCCGCGAACTGCCGAACTTCTCATCCCGAGAAATTCTACTGGAGTTGACAAACTTGTTACATGAGTACCAGTCCGTGAACCTGCGGAAAGTCTTTGCCGAGATTTTTTGCTGGAGTTTGTAAACTCTGCCCGGTTGCTTAAGTCCGCGAACCTAGTGTGCGAACTTAAGAAGGTTATATATTTGAAGATGATTTATGAACTTAAGCTTATAAAGATTAAGGAATGCAAATTGCAAATCGTGGATATAAAGTTCGTGAACCGGTATTATCTTTGCTTCAATTGTGTCTTGTGTAGTAAATAAGATTTCCTTGCAATTGAACAACTCTCTAACTAGTTCATTCGAGTCACTTGAACTAGTTATGATGAAGAATAATATGGTTGGTATGAAATGCCCATATGGCTAACCTTTTGGTTAACTATTGTTGAACCAACAATGTACACGTTTGGGTACGGTTAACAAACCTAGAAGCGTACATTTCATTTGTGTATAACAAGCTAAGTTTTCGATCTAACGGTTAAGAAATATTAGTTTGAATCTAAATCAGGTTTTCATCTAACGGTGGATATTTTTTGCTTTGTGACCCAAGGCGAAACCCTGATTTGAAAGACTATATAAGGGGACATCTAACAACTCTGCAAAACTAATCCCCACACCTCACGCGTGATACTAGTTTGCATGCTAGAGTCGTTTCTCCTTTAACCTTTGATTTTCTCATTCTAAAACCAGGTTAACGACTTAAAGACTTCATTGGGATTGTGAAGCCAGAACGATACTACTTTTATCGTAGTTGTGTGATATGATCTTGCATCTTCTATCGTACGAGTGCAATCAGATTGATTGGATTGAGATTAATATCTCCGATAGGCAAGATATAAAAAGTAGTCACAAACATTTTCGTCTCATTGTTTGTGATTCCGCAACATCTTGTTTCGCTACCATACAATTAAGATTTTTGTGAGATGATTGATTTATCTAGGCTGTTCTTCGGGAATATAAGACCGTATTATCAATTGGTTCCTGTTCATCTTGATTATTATCAAAAGACAGAACAAAAACTTTAGGGTTTTTCTGTGGGAGACAGATTGATTCTTTGATAGACTTGTCTGTGTGAGACAGATTTGTTTATTGTTAAAGCCTACGATTTTGGGTCATAGCAACTCTTAGTTGTGGGTGAGATCAGCTAGGGGAATCAAGTGCGCAGTATCCTGCTGGGATCAGAGGTGTAGGGAGTACAACTGTACCTTGGATCAGTGGGGGACTGATTGGGGTTCAACTACAGTCAAGTCCGAAGTTAGCTTGGAGTAGGCTAGTGTCTGTAGCGGCTTAATACAGTGTGTGTTCAATATGGACTAGGTCCCGGGGGTTTTCTGTATTTGCGGTTTCCTCGTTAACAAAATTTCTGGTGTCTGTGTTATTTCAGTTTCCGCATTATATTGTTTTATCTTTATAATTGAAATACTAGAGGTTGTGCGTTAGATCATCAATTAGAGCAATCCAACCTTTGGTTGTTGATTGTCATTGATTGATCCTTGGATATTGGTCTTTGTTACCATCCAAGTTATTCCTTGTATTTGATTAGTACTCACAGTTTCTGTTTGAGGAAATCAAATCAAGAGAGAGAGATAAACTCGTTAATATACTTTTAATTGATTGAGTCTTCTTGATTCTCTTAAAAGTATATTCGAGTTTGTCCATATAGATTTCTAAGCGAAATATTGGGTGGTGTTGTTAGACCCCCGCTTTTTCAATTGGTATCAGAGCAGGCAAACACGTTCAAGACCTCAAAAGTCGGTGTTTGTAGCGATATGCCTCTATGGATAAGAGTGCCATCTCTGATAAACACGTCACCAGAAATAAAGTTCTATCTCGTCTAACTCTATTAAAGAGAAAGGTTCCTCAATATCGAATATAGATGAATCTTATGTGCTGACGAGACAGACAAACACTGACATGTGTGATCCTGATTACCCTTCAAAAGAGAGCTTCTCTATTAATGAACGGGATTCAGCTGAAGAGAGTGAATTGATTCTAAATCTTGTTAGAATCCAAGATGATAGATTCAATCGGTTGAAGCACCATGTCAATTTTATACTCGATGTCATAAGAGATTGCAAATCCAAAGGTAATTCTGAAGCTCATTCTTCGTGTACGTCTCTTGAAGCTAGCCTCAGAAGAGATGCCTTGGAAATTTACCATCGCTTGAGTAAGCTCTCTATTCAAGGATGCTCAAAGCAATCTAATATGCCAATTAATTCTGACACATCTAAAGATAATTCATGCTCAGAAGTAAAAACGGAAGCCCCCTTCTAGTAAAACGGATGTGCCTGAAGTCACCAACACTCAAGGATGTTGCACATCAAATGGAGGGGAGAAATCTTCTAACGATGATATTAAGACCGTGCTATCTAATCATTCTGATGTCAGAAAGTATGTCTTGTATGTGAGACAAAGAGTTATGTTAAACGAAAGGTAACCTCTAGCTTGAAGAAAAACTCCTTGGTTCAACTTCAACACACCTTATATTTAATTCTTAAAGGTGTAACTGACATTCGTATGACTAAACCAATTGGTTTGCGTACCTACCCTGTGTATGTTACCAGGAAAGTCAGTTCAAAGAGTTCCTCGAACACACAAGTAAAAAACAGACGTCTTAATAAACATTATCTAAAGGAAAATTGTGTCATTGTCTCTGGAAATAACGTTGCTCCTGTTGAGAAATGATGTTCAGAAGAAAGAAGAAAAATTGATGAAGTGAAAGATAATTTGAAAAAGATAATTGAAGGGTATAAAGAATTCGTCAACAGGTTGTACTTCTCCTCAAACCAAAATTCTTCTGGTAAGAACTCAAACTATGTCTCATATTTTTATGACAGTACGTTTTCTGATAATTTCTCACATAAAAGGGAGTCCCTCTCTAGATTCAGGAGGAAAAAGAGACTTGACCATAGACACAAATCTCTTGATGAGATTGTGGCTCATACTTGTGCTAATTAATCACAAGGGTTGAAGAGCTTACTCATAAAAACCCTGTTGAGTAAGATGTGTTAATATTCAGGTATACTTTTGGCATTTGCATCTGTTAAGTTGAGCTATCTTCTTATCGTACATAGCTAAGCTTTTTGTTTGCAGACTCTATGTGCTTAAAGTGTTGGTTGTAAATTGTCATTAGGAAGTCTTCTTTTAATCTTGTTTCTTGCTACAACTATGCTCAAAAGTGCTTTTCTGTGCTATGGAGTTTTTCAAACTTTTTTTTGTAGCAAAAGTTTTGTTTGTGGGCCTTTCTTTTCTGGGTAATGTTGCACTCGAACGGTTATCCATGTTCTGGCACGAGTCAACTGTTTAAACCCTCAAAAAATCCCTTCCTCAGGAAACCCTTATATACTTACCTATTGAGTTGCAAAATTCACGTACGCATACTCTAGGATGGTTTCTGGGATGTCAAGAATGTCTTATTCTTCATCTTGCTATGGTGGTTTTGCAAGAGGATTCCTTGACAAAGGTGTTTTTGTTGAGTCCAAGAAGAAGAGAACCCTTGTAGATGAAAATCATCTGAATGCTTTATGTTATTTTGCCTATGTTCATGAGGATGCTGAAAAATATGATATGATTTCTGCTTAAGTTGTTCATGACTTTCTGTAGATGGTGGATTTTCGACAAGGGTTAAAATCGTAAAACCATAATTATACATGCTCCTGATCCGGCAATCAGATGAGTGTTGAGGCTCATGTCTCTCATTGAAGCATGAAAGCTCATGCCATAAAATCTCTGACTGAGAATGTTGTCTCTCAGAGTATACGAAGATGTGTAGTCTCTCAGCTGAGGCAACAACACATCTCATGAATACTGAGCAATTTCAGTAATTATTTCTATATAGAATCGAAAGATTGGACGGCTCCTAGACAGCTTGCCTGCTAGTATAGAGCAATAACGTCTTCAGGATGCAACAAGGTTTTCCCTGACTATATAAGAGAAATATGACATTTCAACAAGCTCATATCTCTTGATTCTCAGATAATTAATGCTCCTAGACAACGTGCCTGCTAGTATAGAGCCATTAATTAATTATCTCTAATCGTTAACTGAATATTCAAAAATATTCTACGATTCCTCATAATAATCTGTCACTTCAATTCGTGGTTCTCCCCAGCAGAATTCCACGGATTGGTGATAAATAATCAATGTACGGGAATCTGAGCAACTATCGAGTAAGCCCCGACTAAAATGATGCAAGTGTATTTAGCAACAATGCACAAACGAGCACCTGAATGCACGAACAAGCATTCCAAAACACGAAAAAACAATGAACCTATGCAAAATAGGAAGAAAATGATAAATAATAAAATATTAATCAATGCGCTAAGGGGCTGGGCCCATCGGCCGGCCGGTTGTGCCGTGGCCAGCCCATGCCCAATTTTAGAATTTATCATATTTTATTATTTTATTGATCTCATGAAAATCTCTTCGTTTGAGCAAATATCCTTCGTTCCATGAAAAACCTCCTTGAATTCATGAAATTCCCCTCAAAAAATAATAAAAATTAGGGAAACTCGTGGGACTGGGCCCTAGCCGGCCGGTCATGCTCTAGCCGGTCCCACACGCCCTTTATTTTATTATTATTATTATTTTTATTATTTTCTCATCCCATGAAGACTTCCTGATTTCATGATATTTCTCTCAACTCATGAAAAATAATATAAAATTAAAGAAAAACTCACGGGATCGGGTTCATTAGCCGGACGGTCATGCCCTAGTCGTGGCCGGGTCCCACACGCCCGTATCTTATTATTTTAATATTATTTGTTTCCTCATCTCATGAAAACTCCTTGATTTCAACAAAGTTCCTTGGTTTCAACAAACTCTTTGATTTCATGATATTTTCATAAAATCATGAAAAATATTATAAAATTAGGAAAAGTGTTTTGGGATGGGCTCTTTGGCCGGACGGCCATGCCTTGTCCATAGACGGTCCCAGACTTCATGATTCCTTCATTTTTTTATTATTTTCCTGCATCTCATGAGGTTTTCACGGTTTCAGAAAAATCTCTGATTTCTTCATATTTTCTCAAAATGTTGCTCAAACGCACACCAAAAAATATCAAAATTCTCAGGATTGAGACTCTCTTTCATCATGAAAGAGAGTGAGTCGTAGAAGTCCCAAAAAAACCCCATAATTCATCCGTCAAAACCGCTCTTCTTTGGTCAAAACCACTAAATCTCTTAAAATACCACCGTTAATCTTCTGAACCATTCTTATCAGATTTATCTTTTCTCTTGATTCCTCATCTATTTTTCTTCTCTCTTTCATTCTTCTCTCTACTTTATCATAGTTTTGTGTCTTTGTAAGGTTTATCATCTTTATCTCAGTGAAAAGTTTCTGTTTTCGTAATCTCTTGTTCTTTTATCATCTTTATCTCAGTGAAAACCCCTTGATTTCTCATGGAGGAAGAGTCGATGTGCCAGTTGCTTAATCAATTGGAGCAAAATCTTAGTTCTCGAGAACCCTTTGTCAATCAGCTTCTTAAGATCAATGCTCTTTGTGATCACGTAGAAGGATTTGCTGCCTCAAGTAAACTGATTCACGAGTTAGATAACCTTGCCGATGATAGTCTTGTTTCTCTTTCTACTTGTGTTGTTGAAGATTCATATTCAGAGTGTTGTAGCACTTTTCCGGTGACTGAAATCAATCATACCTACAATCTACATCAAACGTACCCGATTAATCTTATTTCTGTTGGTGAGAAGAATTAAGTCAAGTATTGGGCTAGAAAGGTGAAGGGCTGGGTCAAGGGAATCTACCTATTTCTCCAAGCTTTTTTCCTCTTCTATTTCATGGAGGTAGAGTTTTTTTCTCATATGCTGGAAGACTCAGAGAGTTATAATAATCTTACAGGCTCTGAAAGTAATCTCTTCGATGACCTACATCAAGTTCCAGGAGATAGAAAGCAGTTTATCTCCGACAAGACTATCTTCTCTGGCGGCTCTTCTAAACCGGCGGTCTATAACAGTTTTCAGGCAGATGTGGATGGTTTTTCAAGTGACCCTGTCATGAGTCAAGTCTCCGCTTTTGACTATAAATGTATCGGTCAAGTCAACTTTTGGGTTGTTTCGGTCAAGGATTGGGTCAAGTCAACAGCTGGATTAGCTAACGGTCTCTGGTGTGCCCTAACTGAACTCTATCGGTACTTACCCCCTATCTTTTACTATGGAATATGTATACTTTCTCATTTGTATACAATGCTGCTTTATTTCCATTTAATCCTGAGACAAGCTCAAGATTACTACCCTTATGAGATTGATGAAAAAGATTTTTGTTGTGATTGGTTCATGACTTCTCCGAGGCTTAGTGAATTAGTATATTCTCGAGGTGATGATATGATAAGTTATCTGGATGATATGGATTATGATTTTCTAGGAGAAAACCTTAAGGATGGTTATTTTCATAAGGATAACTTTAGAGCTTATCTGGATCTTGTTGTTGGGATAACTACTTCCTCTAGACAAATAAGACTGGATGCTTACATGTTCTCTCATGATTGGAATTGTTCCTATATTTTGGTCCTTAAAAAGAATGATATGACTTGTATGCATACTTTGGATATAGAGTTTGAGGATGGCACCTGAGTCTTTACTTTAAAATGGACGATCTTCTATGGCTAGTACTTGTTCTGAAAATTGGTTTTTTACTCCACTCCTGTGGGGTTGAGAAGAAAACAAAGTTGAATGATGAGATTTGTCGAGGAGTTGATTCTAATAATAAAGATGGTCTTGTTCATGATTGGACCTATAGAATCTTCTATAATTTTTTAACCATCAGAATTATTGCTTCTCGACAGATAGAACTAGATCTCTATTCATTCTCTCGTGCGTGGATTGGTCTAGTTTCCATGACCCTTCGTCAGTATGATATGAGCCTAATGTTTATTTTGGAGGATGAGGTGGTTTGGGATGAGGTTGTTGGGTTGTCTTCTTATAACAATGGATGTCTATGAGTTTGTTCAGACTCTGCTGGTATTTCCTTGAATTTTCAGGATGATTTTTTGATTTTCAATCTACTCTTACATCGTGCATATTTTGTTGTCATACCGTTAAGCCAGTTATCACCTTCGGGGGATTGGGATGTTAGTTCGTATAATTGGTACAAGTGTAAGGAGAATATGGGCAATGATCATGAGTGGTTTGTTCGGATTTTTCAGTGGTTTGGATCTTCTTATTGGAAAATTTATGAGGAGTTTTTCATCTTGTTCTTTTTTTCCATTCAGTCTAATACAATTATTCGGTTTGGAGGGAACATGTCTTGGTTCACCTTTGTTAGTCATTTTTCTCTTTGGAGAAGTGATGCACCTTTGTATGTCACTCGTGGCTCATTTATGAGAATTAAACGTCAACATACTCACGTCTTGAAAGAGGCTCCAGTAGTGGTTTATTGTAATCATGGTCGAAGTGGCGCTGATAAAGTATTAGCGAATTTGAAGATTTTTTCATTAGAACTGGACCGATTAAGGATGTATACTTTACTTCCTGGATGCAACAACTCTTGTCTCGACACATATCTGGATTTTCCTTTGTTTCATTTTCTTCTCTGTTTTGTAGCTTACTTTTCTTGTCTTGTGTTATCTCTTGTAATGGTTCGGCCTCCAGTTTAGTGTCTACTATCTGTGATGGCTAATTTTGTAATCATTTGCTTATAAAAAAACAAACAAACTTGGAACTTCATAAAAATGATCAACAGACGATCCCATTACCAACCAAGGACGATTTCATGATTCCTTGGTCGGTCTCTCATCTCTTCATAGTTAGGTTTTAACACCTAATGCTGAAATAAGCATTATTTTTCAGCAACAAATGATTAAACCAACATTTAATCATCATTTAACTAACTGGTCTTAAAGAGACTTTAATATTTTGCTCACCTCAGCATCTGGTCGCTACATAGTCGATTCATCATCCCATGTAGTCGGTCCCTCCTTCATTTTATAAATTATTTTCAATAAATCATCAAGTCAGCAATTGATCAAAATTAGGGTTTTGGGTTCAAGGTTCATAATTCCAGATTCAAACACTAAATTTTATGTTGATCCCATGATCAGCGTTCTAATTAATTGTACTTGGTTTGGTCGCCAGTATTTTAATTTAATATTTATTTGGTCATGCTACCAATACTTCATCAAATGAGCAACATTTGCTCAGACGAGCATTATTTGCTCAGACTAAGGAATATTGGTTCAACTATAAATATTCAACAATTCATCGAATGAGCAACATTTGCTCAGATGAACAATATTTGTTCGCACTGAAGAATATTGGTTCAACTATCAATATTCAACAAATGAGTAACATTTGCTCAGACGAGCGATATTTGCTCAGTCCATGAATATTGGTTCAACTATCAATATTCAATAATTCATCAAATGAGCAACATTTGCTCTGACTAAGGAATATTGGTTCAACTATCAATATTCAACAATTCATCAAATGAGCAACATTTGCTCAGATGAACAATATTTGTTCGCACTGATGAATATTGGTTCAACTATCAATATTCAATAATTCATCAAATGAACAACATTTGTTCAGATGAACAATATTTGTTCAAGAATATTGGTTCAACTATCAATATTCAACAAATGAGCAGCATTTGCTCAGACGAGCAGTATTTGCTCAGTCCATGAATATTGGTTCAACTATCAATATTCAATATTTGTTCATTCCATGAATATTGGTTATCAAAATTCAACAATTTATCAAACGAGCAATATTTGCTCACTTTAACAACCAGCATAATTATACCTCTGTCTCAACAGACATGTTCAATTCATGAGTCTCAGAACATTTGCAAAATCACGTTCAACTCAGCAACACAAGAACTCATCGTCTCATAAAGTCAGCAACTGACTCCACAATCACGAGATGTCAATCGTGTCACATGGGGGATATTACCTAGGGTTTTGGTCTGGCGGTCGACGAAACGTGTGTTCATACACACGATGAGAATGTGGAAAAGTCATGCAATCAGTTGGAGGAGTTGATGTGATTTGTAGATAGTGGTAAAAGTGGTTCGATTCTCAGACTTGTGAAGGATATTAATTAGACTTAAATTCTAATATTAAAACAGAAAACTCACTAAAAATTATGGAAAACTCAATCAAAGATGATATCAATACTAAAAGAAACATTGGGGCTAAGATTCCACTATTTTCCAAGTTCAAAGTGATTAAACCAATACTTATATTTATGCAATTTTCTTGTTTAATTTGATTCTAAAATATTGCAGCAAGTAGATTTTCAAAAGTAATAATTGTAGATACCAAGTAAGAAGCATCAAAAGTCTTAAAACTAAGTATACTCCATCAAAATAGATCACAATCACTCAAATAAAAATCATATTCAATAATAGTTCAAGGCAAATAATCATATAATTATTGCAAATAAAAAGATAAAATAGAATATACCATTTTTTGTTGAAAAATAGCTTCCTCTATTGCCTCAACAATGGGGTTTAGCTCCTCATATTAATCATGATCTCAAAATATGTGTTTGTTGCTCAAAAGATGATTAAAAGAGTGAAAAGTAATAACACAGACTGTTTGCAACAGTGTATTGGTGTTGCAAAACAGCTGTTACAATGGAACTGTTACAGAAAAACTGTTGCTTTGTCGCTGATTTTAAGACCCTAGAATAAGACTGCCCTGAACAGCTTAATGTTCTTCAGCTGTTAAACAACGACACTGTTCTGCGAATGTTTACCGAGCGTCAATGTTCTTCGCGTTCTTCTTCTTCAGCAGCAGTAGAAACAGAGTTTGATAAAGCTCCGATTTCTTCTTCTCTGGCTCTCCTTAGGTTCCCAAACTCTCGACACCTCTTCTATATGACCCAAGACATCTATTTATATCAAAAATACCGATTAAATCTCTCCCAAATCTTCCAAAATCTTTTTCCTTCTCTTCACGGCCAAGTTGCGGCAATTTCTAGTTTTAGGATTTCTACGCGTTTCTGAGCTTTCCCTTTTATTCTAAACTCTTCCTTCGATAGATACAAATATTTGGGAAGGTTTACAGCGTTTTAATCTCTCTAAAATTCCCTAAAACAGGTCACACACGTGACTTTCCATATTTTCTGTTGTGAGAAAAATCTGTCGATTGAGCCCAGTCTAATCGATTTAAACACCCATATCAGATTCCTAGACCCATAAGGAGTCTATCCTATGAAAATCAGAGGTTTAATCGACCTCAAACTCCTCCAAATCACGATTGCCAAAACTGTTCTTTACTGCACTTTTTCCCGCCAAAACCTGGTTTTTGAATGTTGAAGATGGTTGCCCCTTATCCAGAGTAGGGGTGCGATTAGCAACTGCCTGGAAATGGGATGCCCCTTAGTAATTAGGTTACCCCTTATCCAAAGTGAGAGTCCGAATAGCAAATGTCCTCCGGGTGCTTTCCGACAACTTTTCGAGCCAATTTTTTCCAAAAATGTTTATTAGCCAAAACCTACAAATAAATAAAACACCATAATAAGTACAAAAATGAGCCCTAACAATATATAGAATCGAGACAAATCGGACACAAAAATGTGTCTATCAAATACCCCCAAACCTATTATTTGCTAGTCCTCGAGCAAAAATAAAATAGAAATAAAATCCTAACTCACTGTCGCAGGCATCGTCGATTGCATTTAGCGTATGCAATAAGCCTTTAAACCCCTAGGTGTCCCTAGTGGCGGAGTGTTGTCTCCGGAGGGCTTACCAGAGGTATACCCACAAAACCTTTTACTCCAGACCCTAGCTATCTACACAGAACCTTGGAAGGCACTAAAGAATCTCCTTGGTTGGCATACTTATTGACTACAGGAGGAAGTACCCTGATGCGAAATTCCAATTGTTGTACACGAGTTTGCACTCAAGCATACTAAAATTCATATGAAGTGACAGAGCTCTACTCAGATAGTCGCACTATGGACATCAATATCCGGAGTCAAAACTAATCACATGGATAGATCAAGAAGATGGATATAGAAAAACATAGATGGTTTTGATGTTTACTAGGTGAACGGTGTTTCTCATATCTGTCTGAAGGCCTCCGCCAAAATGAACCTATCCTAATGGACTGAGATACTAGTCTGACTAATATCAACACACTGGCATATACAAGGGAACCAGTGATTGATAATCCTAACTCTAGGTCAACACAACTGGCATATACAAGGGTTCCAGTGGTCGACTTTATTGAATTTATTCCAGTTGGTCTGATGGTCTGGTCTTTTTTTTTTTTTTTTTTTTTTGTATCTCAATCACTCTAATTCACCCTAGCATTGGTAACAACTTGAATCGTGAGCCCCACCTAATCACTTAGAGAAACATAGTTTAAAAACAAAACAAAATAAAAACAGAAGTGAAAAGGACTCAACGAGATATGGTGAAACTATCATGTTATTTCTAACACCTGAGCTCTGTGCTTTTATGAATATACTCTTTAGATGTTGCCATCTAGTCAGATTGGTTCCTCAACTCCTACAACCAAAATGCTTCCATCCACTTAGATTGGTTAGTGCCATCCTTAATAGGGATAAATTTCTAGGCTCTGGAGTTTATTTATTGCAACGAAAAGGTAACAAAAAGTTCTACCACACCCCCAAACTTAAATTTAACATTGTCCTCAATGTTTCTAATCAAAGACAAAAATAAGTAACATGAGAAAATAGTAAAGAGAGAAGTCTGAAAGATAGTACCTGGGTGAAGTGTAACCAACAACCTACAAAAATATTATACAACATACAAAATCGCCTCGATGGTCAATCAAGGTAAACAGGGTCCTCCAGAGGGACCTCCTCAACATCACCTGTAGGAAAAGGCTCTAAAAAGGGCTTCAATCGCTGACCGTTAACCTTCGAAGAACTACTACCATCTGGTGTCTCAATCTCAACAGCGCCATGAGGAAAAACAGTACGGACCACAAAAGGACCGGTCCACCGAGAGCGCAACTTCCCGGGGAATAGATGCAAACGAGTGTCATACAGAAGAACTTTTTGACCTGGAGAAAATGACTTTCGTAAAATATTCCTATCATGCACAAGTTTCATTTTGTTCTTATACTCCTTAGCACTATCGTATGCATCTCTACGAATCTCGTCCAACTCATTGAGCTGGAGCTTTCTTTGAGCTCCTGCCTTGTCAAGTGAAAAGTTTAAGTTCTTAATAGCCCAATAGGCTCGATGCTCTAACTCAACAGGCAGGTGACATGCCTTGCCAAACACTAAACGATAAGGTGACATTCCAATGGGTGTCTTAAACGCAGTACGGTAAGCCCATAAGGCATCAGTAAGCCTCGACGACCAGTCTTTCCTATTTGGATTAACTGTTTTCTCTAGAATACGTTTAATTTCCCTATTGGAAACCTCTACCTGACCACTAGTCTGAGGGTGATATGGGGTTGCTACTTTATGGGTAATACCGTATTGTTTCATTAAAAGAGAAACGGTCTATTACAAAAGTGTGAACCTCCATCACTAATTATAGCTCGCGGCGTACCAAAACGTGTAAGTATATTCTCTTTCAAAAACTGGACTACGACCCTGTGGTCATTCGTTCTACACGGAACCGCCTCAACCCACTTAGACACATAGTCTACAGCGACAAGTATGTAAAGATAACCAAACGAAATAGGAAATGGACCCATAAAATCAATGCCCCACACATCAAAGACCTCAATCACTAAAATAGGGTTCAAAGGCATCATATTTCTACGGGAAATGGTTCCTAACTTCTGGCAACGCTCACAAGAAACACAATGACTATGGGAATCTTTAAACAACGAAGGCCAGTAAAATCCACACTGCAAAATCTTAGCAGCAGTCTTCTTAGCACTAAAATGACCCCCACATGCATGTTCATGACAAAAGGAGATAATACTAGACTGGTCACTCTCAGATACACATCTCCTAATAATCTGGTCCGGACAATACTTAAACAGATAAGGATCGTCCCAAAAGAAATGCTTAACCTCGGCTAAAAACCTAGAACGATCTTGCTTACCCCAATGTTGAGGGGTTCGACCAGTAACAAGATAATTCACTATATTTGCATACCAAGGTGATTGGGAAACAGAGAACAATTGTTCATCAGGAAAGCTATCCCTTATAGGAAGGGAATCACTAGGGGAACTAACAACTAGCCTAGACAAGTGATCTGCTACTACATTTTCTGCACCCTTTTTGTCTCTAATGTCTGGGGAAAATTCCTGTAACAATAGGATCCATCTAATCAATCTAGGTTTGGTATCCTTCTTAGATAAAAGGTATTTCAAAGCAGCATGATCTGTATAGATTATGATCTTAGAACCTAATAGGTAGGACCTAAACTTATCCAAGGCAAACACGATGGCTAAAAGTTCCTTCTCGGTAGTTGTGTAGTTCATTTGGGCATCATTCAGAGTTTTGCTAGCATAATAAATCACATGAAGTAATTTGTTTTCTCGTTGTCCTAAAACGACGCCTATAGCATAATCTGAAGAATCACACATAATCTCAAAGGGTAGGTTCCAGTTAGGTGCCTGGACTATCGGGGCTATCGAGTAAGTAGTGAGTAAAGTTTTAAGCTTCTCAAAAGCCTCTAAACAAGCATCATCAAAGACAAACTTAACATCTTTTGCAAGCAAATTGCAAAGAGGTCTAGAAATCAAGCTAAAATCCTTAATGAATCGACAAAAACCTGCATGCCCTAGGAATGACCTAATATCTTTTACGGTTTTTGGGACCTGTAAAGTCTTAATAAGGTCAACTTTGGCTTTGTCTACCTCTATACCCTTTGAAGAGACGATGTGCCCTAATACAATTCCTGATTTAACCATGAAATGGCATTTTTCCCAATTAAGCACTAAATTTTTTTCCTTACACCTAGTCAACACTAATGTCAAATGATGCAAGCACTCATCGAAAGATGAACCAAACACTGAAAAATCATCCATAAAGACCTCTAAGAACCGTTCTACCATATCAGAAAATATGCTCATCATACAACGCTGAAAAGTTGCAGGGGCATTACATAGCCCGAAAGGCATGCGTCTATACGCAAAGGTACCAAAGGGACAGGTAAAAGTGGTTTTCTCTTGGTCTTCTGGGGCAATAACGATCTGATTATAACCGGAGTAGCCATCTAAGAAGCAATAGTGACTATGTCCAGCTAATCGCTCTAGCATTTGGTCGATAAAAGGAAGGGGAAAGTGATCCTTCCTTGTGACCTTGTTCAATTTCCTATAGTCAATACACACACGCCATCCCGTGGTCACTCGGGTTGGGATTAATTCATTATTATCATTCTGGACTACAGTGATACCTGATTTCTTGGGGACAACCTGAACAGGGCTGACCCACTTACTGTCTGAAATTGGGTAAATAATACCCGCATCTAACAACTTAAGCACCTCTTTTCGAACTACCTCTTTCATGTTAGGGTTCAGTCGACGTTGCATCTCCCTAGAAGGTTTGGAGTCTTCCTCTAAATGAATCTGATGCATACACACAGTAGGACTTATACCCTTAATGTCTGCTATAGTCCACCCTAAAGCTTCCTTATTGTCTTGAAGTACATTTACTAGCCTACTTTCCTGATCACTATCCAAATTGGAAGCTACAATCACAGGTAAAGTCTCAGATGGGCCTAAAAACACATACTTTAGAGTATCGGGTAGTGGTTTAAGGTCCAACTTTGGGGGCTCTTCTAAAGAAGGAATTAGGGTAGTCTCAGAAACTGGTAACGGTTCGAACCTAGCTTTCCATCTATCAGTGTCTAACACAGGGGTAGAATCTAATAGAGCATTCACCTGTTCAATAGTGCTATCGTCGTCAAAATCTAAACCAAAATGGGATAGACAACTTTCTAATGGGTCTTCAGACAAGATGTTTGGTAATGACTCCTGAACTAAGGCTTCTATCATGTTCACCTCCTCAACACATGTCATCTAGCTCATGAGGTTGCTTACTGACATTAAAAATGTTCATCTCCATAGTCATATTGCCAAAAGATAAACTCATCACACCATTTCGACAGTTAATGATCGCATTAGACGTAGCTAAAAATGGGCGACCTAAAATCACAGGTATCTGGTTCTCTGGGTCAGGGACAGGTTGGGTATCTAGGACCACGAAATCCACTGGATAAATAAACTTGTCGACCTCAATAAGAACATCCTCGATAACACCTCGAGGGATTTTAACAGACCTATCAGCTAACTGCAGTGTCATCTGAGTAGGTTTCATTTCACCAAGTCCTAGCTGTAAGTATACATGGAATGGCAGTAAGTTCACACTGGCTCCTAAGTCAAGTAAAGCTTTTTCTACCCGGAAGTTACCTATTGTGCAAGCAAGGTGGAGAACCTGGGTCTTTGTACTTTGGAGTTGTGGTGTTCTGAATGATTGAACTTACGTGACTAGCTAAAAAGGCTTTCTTATGGACGCTAAGTTTTCGCTTTCGCGTACACATATCCTTAAGGAACTTGGCATAAGCAGGAATTTGCCTAATTGCATCTAATAAGGGAAGGTTTATGGTAACTTGCTTAAAAACCTCCACTATGTCATTAAAGTTCGATTCCTTCTTTGTTGGTACTAATAGCTGAGGAAATGGGGCTCTAGGCCTAAAATCAGACCTTTCAGGAACCGAATTCACATCATCAGAAACTTTATCAGTCTCTTCAGCTACTGGTCCTGAGAGGTGAGATCCTGAGGGGTGAACTACAGTATGTTCACTATCGGGCATGGTTACCTTATTGTCTACAACTCTACCACTTCTAAGGGTTCTAACAGCATTCAATTGATTCGATGGTTTTGCACCTAATTCATGAACTCCTCTAGGGTTGGGTTGTGTTTGACTAGGAAACTTACCTTTTTCTCTCAAAGAATCACTTATCAGACCAACCTGGGTTTTTAACTCGGAAATAGCCTGACTATTTTCTTGTCCTATCCTGTTACTAGCTTGTTCTACGGATAACTGGAATTTTGCAGTTTGCTGAGTTAACAAGGCGAGAGATTCCTCTAAACTTAGGATTTTCTTATCTGACTGATTCTGAAACTGAGCTAGTCCTGAAGGATTCTTAGTATAGCCAAAACCTGGGGGAGCATTAGAATTACTAAACTGACCTTGACTTTGGCCCTTAGACCACGAAAGGTTCGGATGGTTTCTCCAACCAGGATTATAGGTTTCTGAATATGGGTCAATCTTTTGACGGTTATCAAATCTAGTGTTATTATAAAGAGCATTGGCCTGCTCTTCAATATTCTGGCCTTCCCAAAAAGGCTCCACTCTACCACTAGTCTGGCCCACTTCTAAGGCTTCTAACCTTTTTGCTATAGCACAATTTTGGCATCTGATTCATAGCCTCCTTCTACCCTATTAACGTTTCCTCTACTTAAAAGAATTGTTTTCTGGGGTGCCCTACTATTTTCCCATTGCTGGGTTTTTTCGGCGATTTCATTAAAAAATTCCATCGCCGCATCAACAGTTTGGTTTTCAAATCCACCAGTGCATAGAGACTCAACCATGGTCGTTGTGGAATAATCTAAACCCTCATAAAGGATCTGAACTAGCCTAACCTTTTCTAAACCATGATGAGGACACTGGGATAATAAATCATTGAACCTTTCCAAATACCTATATAAAGATTCTCCCTCTTGTTGTGAAAATGTGCATATTTGCGTCCTAATAGACGATGTTTTGTGCCTAGGGAAAAACTTATTGAAAAAGGCAGATGTAAGTTGTTCATATGTCTCAATTGACTCGGAGTCCAAACTATACAGCCACGACTTGGCCTTATCTTTCAGGGAAAATGGGAATAACCTAAGTTTCAAAGCATCATCATCTAAGCCTCTAATTCTTAGAGTACTACAAATTTCCTCAAAATCCCTAACATGGTAATAAGGGTTTTCATTTTCTTTCCCTAAAAAGATTGGGAGCATCTGTAAGGTCCCAGGTTTCAGTTCATAGGGTGCCTCCGTTTCAGCTAACTTAATACACGAAGGACGGGTAGTCCTAGTTGGATTCAACAAAGCTTTCAAAGTTGCCATTTCTGGCGCTATCGGAGCAACATGGATTCTCTCCTCAGTCAAAGAACGTTCAAAAACAGACTCTTCAAAAGCCGGACTTTCTAGATTAAGGTAATCGAGACGCTTCGAACTACTAGGTTTCTCTTTAACAAATCTACCTAGTGCGTCTCTTTTACGTTCAGGCATACAATAGAATTTTCTAAATTGGAAGGGTAAGCAAACACAGATCAAGGCCGACTCAACCAAATCAAACCTATTGATTTCTAGCAAACAAAAAGCATGATGGCTCCACTTAGATTGTTTTAGACCAGCTTCTAATCCTTCGAACGGGAATTCGTTACAATTTAAGCAAACCCTCTGGAATCAATCCGAGTTAACGTAAGTTGAATAGAGGAGGGAAGCTCGGTGGAGCTTTGATACCCAAGGCCTCACCGGTATTACAAGGCGGCGCAGTCACGCGCAACTTACAGAAACCGTCAAGAACTTCGAAGTATGCTTAAAAGAGTAACCAATATTTTTCGAATGAATTTCCTGTTAAGCTCGTTACCCTATCGGTCTCGTTCTAGTCAAAATTTTAGGCTTAGGTTCGCGTAGGTTACGTGTTCCTAAGCGGGCAAGAAGAGAACGGTGATGAAATCCGAACCCTTATCTTGTATGGCCAGGCCTTGCCCTTTACTAGAAAAATAAATTCGTATTCAGTCCTCAACATATATGCATACGAAGGAGTCCAGTAACTCGGGGGAGGTGGTGTTTAGAATCCACCTCCGTTCCATCGGGGATGAATCGGTTGTAGTCGACTCGGGCCACTGACTCCGATGTCTAGTGTACGAACCCAAGGTGCAGAGACAATATCGTAATTGTCCTCCTTCTCTGCAAACAATTTATATTTAAAGTACCCTTCCGTAGGGTAATAAAAAAAAATAATGTCCCAAAGTCCAAAAGTCCAAAAAAATAAAGAAAAATTACAAAAATAATAAACCCTAATACAGTTTTTTTTTTAAATAAAATAAACAAACCCTAAACTAAAATTGTCTAAAATAAAATTGTCTTCTTTTCTGTTCTTTTTGCTTTAATCTTTAGCTCCAAGTCTTTATGAAATCACCAAACTCCTTGGCTCAATTTTCTTTATGATCCAGAACCTGTAGACACAAGATAAATACCCAAAAACATAAAAAAGACAAAAATAAAAAAAATAAAAAATAAAAAATAAAAAAAATAAAAATCTAAAACCCTAAAAACAAGTCCGCGTCGCGGCGCCAAAAATTGATGTGATTTGTAGATAGTGGTAAAAGTGGTTCGATTCTCAGACTTGTGAAGGATATTAATTAGACTTAAATTCTAATATTAAAATAAAAACTCACTAAAAATTATAGCAAACTCAATCAAAGATGATATCAATACTAAAAGAAACACTGAGGCTAAGATTCCACTATTTTCCAAGTTCAAAGTGATTAAACCAATACTTATATTTATGCAATTTTTGTTTAATTTGATTCTAAAATATTGCAACAAGTAGATTTTCAAAAGTAATAATTGTAAATACCAAGTATGAAGCATCAAAAGTCTTAAAACTAAGCATACTCCATCAAAATAGATCACAATCACTCAAATAAAAATCATATTCAATAATAGTTCAAGGCAAATAATCATATAATTATTGCAAATAAAAAGATAAAATAGAATATACCACTTTTTGTTGGAAAAATAGCTTCCTCTATCGCCTCAGCAATGGGGTTTAGCTCCTCATATTAATCATGATCTCAAAATATGTGTTTGTTGCTCAAAAGATGATTAAAAGAGTGAAAAGTAATAACACAGACTGTTTGCAACAGTGTATTGGTGTTGCAAAACAGCTGTTACAATGGAACTGTTACAGAAAAACTGTTGCTTTGTCGCTGATTTTAAGACCCTAGAATAAGACTGCCCTGAAGCTTAATGTTCTTCAGCTGTTAAACAACGACACTGTTCTGCGACTGTTTACCGAGCGTCAATGTTCTTCGCGTTCTTCTTCTTCACAGCACAGCAGCAGAGAAACAGAGTTTGGTAAAGCTCTGATTTCTTCTTCTCTGGCTCTTAGGTTCCCAAACTCTCGACACCTCTTTTATATGACCCAAGACATCTATTTATATCAAAAATACCGATTAAATCTCTCCCAAATCTTCAAAAATCTCTTTCCTTCTCTTCATGGCCAAGTTGCGGCAATTTCTTGTTTTAGGATTTCTACGCGTTTCTGAGCTTTCCTTTTTATTCTAAACTCTTCCTTAGATAGATACAAATCTTTCGGAAGGTTTACATCGTTTTAATCTCTCTAAAATTCCCTAAAACAGGTCACACACGTGACTTTCCATATTTTTTGTTGTGAAAAAAATCCGTCGATTGATCCCAGTCTAATCGATTTAAACACCCATATCAGATTCCTAGACCCATAAGGAGTCTATCCTATGAAAATCAGAGGTTTAATCGACCTCAAACTCCTCCAAATCACGATTGCCAAAACTGTTCTTTAACTGCACCTTTTTCCCGCCAAAATCCTGGTTTTTGAATGTTGAAGATGGTTGCCCCTTATCCAGAGTAGGGGTGCGATTAGAAACTGCCTGGAAATGGGATGCCCCTTAGTAATTAGGTTACTCCTTATCGAAAGTGAGAGTCCGAATAGCAAATGTCCTCCGGGTGCTTTCCGACAACTTTTCGAGCCAATTTTTTCCACAAATGTTTATTAGCCAAAGATACCTACAAATAAATAAAACACCATAATAAGTACAAAAATGAGCCCTAACAATATATAGAATCGAGACAAATCGGACACAAAAATGTGTCTATCAGGAGTTAGCAAAGTAACAGGTGGAAAGTTAACCAAGTCTCCGCACGATGAGCAACTGGTTTCAACACGATTTTCACTTCCCCACTCTTGGACTCCAACAACTGTCACACTTCATGGGATCATGGTGTTTTAAATTCAGCAATATAAAAGGCCTCTGAATCATGATTGAAAGCGACAACATTCGTTTACACAAGATTTCTCGACAAGTTCACACAGACAACCTTTTGTCTACACGAACTCATAGTCTGAGCAATCACTCTCAACTGAGTAAATTCAATCATTCAGAGCCTTCTTACGCAGAATACACAACACAGCTACAATCTCGATCACCATTAATCTCACATATTTCTCAGCTTCCCTCCTACAGATCAGCCCATCCTCTCTTGTGACCGAATTGACTTTGGAACGACCATTTTCTTGGTTTAGGCCGGAGTCCTACAGATTGATCTCTCGAACTTAAAGCACTCCCTTCCTGCAGTGCATCTGTGTGAGGTTGAGCATTTTATCGGTTCAAGGAGTCTCCACACGGTCATCTCCCCAATTCCGTAAAAACCAGCAAATCGTTTTTCCCTATCTACACTTTCTTAAGTACTTTGGGAAAGCAAAACATGAGCTCATTTCTACTCTGAAAGATCTTGATGCGTTGAAAACTGAGTATGAAAAGGTTACTGTTGACCTTGGTCTCATAAAGTCTTACATCAATGATCTTCGCGAAGAGAATCACCTCTCCGACGTTGCAATGAATGTTGTTAATCACAAGCTCAAAGACCCCTTGTCTCGTGAGGATTCAGAACCGTCCATATGATCTTAGTTCCTGTTCGGGATAGCACCGGAGTCAGTTTCTCTTTAGCTTATTTTATTTATGTTGCCTAGTATGTCTTCTTTTTGGTTTAGTTGGAAGAATAACTAATGCTTTGAATATCAATGATTGTGACTACACATAGCTATTATTTTTCATCTTCTTGTTCTTTTTTTTTTAGGTTTATTGATATTAAATTCTAAAAATATTTGGAGGATGATGGTTTGCAGTATTTAATCTTTATGATTTGTTATATTGCAATTTGTTATGGGATATTGGTGTTTACGTCCGTGAACTATGTTGTCCCATATTTTGTCAAAAGTAAAGTCGTTCATGATCGGTATTCATGTATTGATTTAAGGATGAATAGACTTTTGACAAATACAAAAGTTAAGCCTATATTTTCAATTCTTTGATGGAAGATAGGTTAAAATCTTTTGTGTTCAAGGATTATGTCTATTAAAAATCGTTACGCAAATAGTGATGGAAGATAAAATGAATCCTTGTGTATTCCACAGTATTGATCTTCACTGATCCATATTTTATGTAATACTGTGAGGCTCCGTAATGTGTCTTATGTTGAGCACGATACAACCAAGTTGATTATTTTTTTATTAGCTTTATTGGTTGTTCCGTAAGGTACTTTATGTTGAGCATTCTTGAACTATATTAATCATCTTGTTTGGTTATTTAGTTATTGCTCCATAAGTCTTTTTATGTCGAGCAAAACAAATGACAATTAAATTGATTACTTTTGTAATTAGTTTGATTGTGTATTCCAATTAGATTAATTATGGGTTCTCTTGTAATTAATCTAGTTGAGTTTTTTCATATTCCGTAAGATTCCTCTTATGTTGAGTATATGAATGACTATACTATTCATTTTTTGATGGGTATGTTAGTCTATGCTCCGCAAGTTCTCTTATGTCGAGCATAATCAATTAAGTTGATCACTTTTGTGTTTAATTTGATTGTGTATTCCGATTAAATTAATCATGGGTTTACTTGTGATTAATTTGATTGAGTTTTTGGATATAGAAAATCATTCTCATGGTTTTTGGTGTCCAATAAAAATCCTTCTTTTCTTTTGAAATTAAGGTCGCTCTTGTTGTTCCCTTGGGAATGACATCAAATGGGGGAGAGTTCTTTTGAACTTGTGCTTAATGGTCATATTTTGAGGGGTGTGCGGCTGTGGAATTTTAAAGGGGTTATCTTGTAGCTTTTAAACTCCTTGATGAATGTTATTAGCTTCGGTTATATGATTGCATCTAAATTAGAAGGTATGTATTTTTTCTTTTAGTCATGAAATGTCTCTTACGGAAATTTCATTATGATCCCGTTCTTGTACCTTTGCCAAATTTATTGACAAAAAGGGGGAGAATTAATATGTAGTTCACACTACAAATACATATGGTGTTCGGATCATTGTGTAAGGGGGAGTGGTTTCCATGTGAGATGGAGTATTGACTAAAGGGGAGTGATACATATCACCATAGTATTATTGTTGAAGTTATGATACAATTGGACTTTGACACTGTGTAATAATACTATGGCACTGTATAACAATGATCGAGACCGATTCATTCTCATTGTTATAACTACAGATATTCAACAACGGTGATGCTAAACTTACAACCTTTGGGATCATTGGAGTACTTGGAACTGACGAAGATTTCGAGGAATGTTGAAGATTAGACATGTGGAATAGGATACTAAAGTTTCTTTTTCTTTTTTTTATTCCATATGTATTGATAATTTTGTCACTAAAATTCACAAAGGGGGAGATTGTTAGAGCATTGCTCGGTCGAACTCGCACCCGTTGCCCTCTCAAGCATGTTTGTCAATGTTAGCGATCAAAACTATAAGTCTTGATTTCTAGTCTACTATAGCTAAGTCTCGGACTAGGATAGAAAGTGTTGAGCTCAAGGACTTCATGGCGATTCATCATACAAGAAGACGAACTACACAAGGAACCGGTGGAACTTCTCGACAAAAAAGGTATGTGAAGACTCGAACTTATCTGTCACTCAAAAATCTATCTACTCTATCTCCTACTTCTTGAGACAAAAAGTCGTGTGTCATATATATAGACTTGGATTATACACATTTGGTATTTCGAGCCGAGTATCCTCGCCTATCTATATATCGAAATATGTGTTGATAAGCGTTTCGCTTCGACCATGTTTATCTTTACCTAGTGAGGAAAGTCATGATATGTTTCAATCACTTTGAAAATTTCTTTGACGAGAAATGGTGTAACAACTACATAACGTCCTCTAAGAATGTTTCAATGGTTGGAATGAGAGTTTAGATTACATAACCAATGATGGACATAAGTATTGTTGTGGAAACACATATGTGCATAAGTCCTATTCCTTGAACCAAAGTTTGTGAACTTTGTTGATCAAGAGAAACCGGAAGAATGACTTGTTTCCAAGTCCGCGAACTCAGTCCGCGAACTGTCGAACTTCTCATCCCGAGAAATTCTTCTGGAGTTGACAAACTTGTTACGTGAGTACTAGTCCGCGAACCCAGTCTGCGAACCGGCGGAAAGTCTTTGCCGAGATTTTCTGATGGAGTTTGTAAACTCTGCCCGGTTGCTTAAGTCTGCGAACCTAGTGTGCGAACTTAAGAAGGTTATATATCTGAAGATGATTTCTGAACTTAAACTTATAAAGATTAAGGAATGCAAATTACAAACCGTGGATATAAAGTTCATGAACCGATTCAAGTGAATCAAATCATCTTTGCTTCAATTGTGTCTTGTGTAGTACATAAGATTTCCTTGCAATTGAACAACTCTCTAACTAGTTCATTCGAGTCAGTTGAACTAGTTATGGTGAAGAAGAATATGGTTGGTATGAAATGCCCATATGGCTAACCTTTTGGTTAACTATTGTTGAACCAACAATGTACACGTTTGGGTACGGTTAACAAACCTAGAAGCGTACATTTCATTTGTGTATAACAAGCTAAGTTTTCGATCTAACGGTTGAGAAATATTAGTTTGAATCTAAATCAGGTTTTCATCTAACGGTGGATATTTTTTGCTTTGTGACCAAGGCGAAACCATGATTTGAAAGACTATATAAGGGGACATCTAGCAACTCTGTAAAACTAATCCCCACACCTCATGTGTGATACTAGTTTGCGTGCTAGAGTCGTTTCTCCTTTAACCTTTGGTTTTCTTATTCTAAAACCAGGTTAACGACTTAAAGACTTCATTGGGATTGTGAAGCCAGAACGATACTACTTTTATCGTAGTTGTGTGATATGATCTTGCATCTTCTATCATACGAGTACAATCAAATTGATTGAATTGAGATTGATATCTCCGATAGGCAAGATATAAAAAGTAGTCACAAACATCTTTATCTCGTTGTTTGTGATTCCGCAACATCTTGTTTCGCTACCATACGATTAAGATTGTTGTGAGATGATTGATTTATCTAGGCTGTTCTTCGGGAATTTAAGACCGGATTATCAATTGGTTTCTGTTCACCTTGATTATTATCAAAAGACGGAACAAAAACTTTAGGGTTTCTCTGTGGGAGACAGATTGATCTTTTGATAGACTTGTCTGTGCGAGATAGATTTGTTTATTGTTAAAGCCTGAGATTTTGGGTCGTAACAACTCTTAGTTGTGGGTGAGATCAGCTAAGGGAATCAAGTGCGCAGTATCCTGCTGGTATCAGAGGCGTAGGGAGTACAACTGTACCTTGGATCAGTAGGAGACTGATTGGGGTTCAACTACAGTCCAGTCCGAAGTTATCTTGGAGTAGGCTAGTGTCTGTAGCGGCTTAATACAGTGTGTTCAATCTGGACTAGGTCCCGGGGTTTTTCTGCATTTGCGGTTTCCTCGTTAACAAAATTTCTGGTGTCTGTGTTATTTCAGTTTCCGCATTATATTGTTTTATCTTTATAATTGAAATAATACAGGTTGTGCGTTAGATCATCAATTAAAGTAATCCAACCTTTGGTTGTTGATTGTCATTGATTGATCCTTGGATATTGGTCTTTGGTACCATCCAAGTTATTCCTTGTATTTGATCAGTACTCGCAGTTTCTTTTTGAGGAAATCAAATCAAGAGAGAGATATAAACTCGTTGATATACTTTTAATTGATTGAGTCTTGTTGATTCTCTTAAAAGTATATTCGAGTTTGTCCATACAGATTGCTAAGAGAAATATTGGGTGGTGTTGTTAGACCCCCGCTTTTTCAGTTTTGGCCTGGCGGTCTACGATACGTGTGAGAAATACCCGGCTTATTTCTCACTGCAGAAGAGAGTAAAGGCGGTGGAATAATGAGATAAACTCAACCTAGTTTATCTCTATTCATGAAGAGACGAGAGAATTTCTCCGCATGGCATGAAAAGCAATCCTTATCTTCACCGACTTGAGATTAGAGAATTCAGCTATAAATAGGTCATCTATTTCTCCAAGCTGCGATCATCTTTCTCATAACCTCTCAAAGTAATTCTTCTTCAAACCCTATAATTCTCTGATCTCTCTCTTTATCTGCTTCCCCCCTAAGACCATCCCTAAATCTCTTCCTTGTGACTGAAGCAGCCTTTGAACGACCACTGTGCGTGGTTTAGGCGAAGATTGTTCGTGCTCAACCTCCCGTAACTCACTTTCAGAAACCCTAGAATCCCACTTCTAACCTCCATCAGATTTTAGGTAACTACAAGTATAAGATTTTAAGATTGGAATATTATTAACAGTAGGTTAATTAATTAGTTACTTATTGTGAAAAAAAGGTGCATGCATGTGTTAAAAATGAGTATGCAGCTTATAGATTCTCTACTGGATTGTAAGCATAAGTAATTGAATAATTACTTATGGAAAAAGAATGGTTTAAATGTATGATGACCTAGAATTGATAATACTATAATGATAATTAAGTAATTTATGAATTGATATTAATTGAGAATGTGCTCATTGTGGTTGTTGTGCGGGTTGTCTAATTGTATTTGCCATCTTGAATCTGGTTTAGAAGTCGTACTGATCATCTCTAGGATAAAGATATTTGTATAATATCCTTAATACAATACCTAATACCATTTGATCACTTATAATGTGAATACCAATATTCTGTGGAGCACGTGTCATGATCTTAGTGGTCACATACAAATCCAACTATGTAGCCTTCGCTAGACAGAGGAACCTGAGTAGAAAAGGATACCTCCGCATATCTACTTTATCTCGCCCTAAGAAAGGAGACCTCGACGGTTGAGATGAGAAGAGTAAAAGCCTAGTCTACAAAGAGGTAGCTGGCGAAGGGACAGAGTTAGATGACGCATCTACTCAGCATTAAATGCACAAATCTCTTATCTACACACATGAATCAAGGCACGTGGAGAGAGAAGGCGCGACAGAACCCGATTAGCAGAAGCTGGCGGTGAACAAAGGTACAACCTATACTAATGTTGGGTAGTTACCGAAGGAACGTGGGTCAGCTGAGGTGGCGGAATGCGACTGGAGAAAGCATGCGGTGGACGAAGGTACCATTGGTACGAAAGGTATATCAGCAAACGATGGACCCAGAGGCAGCAAAGATATACTTGGAGCAGAAGGGGCTATTAATACCAAGCCTCACCAACAAACTAGAGGCATTCAAGATCTAGGAAAGAAGATCTAGTCTTAAGCTTATACCTCTTTAATGTTTAGAACTTAAGTATTTACTTAAACTTGAGTTCTCTCTATTACTTTGGGAAGCATTTAAGATCTTTTGTAACCACCAAAACTTAATACAAAACAATCACTCATTACCCCGTGGACGTAGACAAATGTCGAACCACGTAATCTCTTGTGTCTCATAATAACTTAGAAGCTTTTACATTATATTTATGTTCTTCGTTATTATTGTGATCTTGAATATCCTTTATAACTTAGCATTGTCAGTTCAACAGAGGTATTGATACTGCTTAGCATCAGATCTTCTGAGTTGTATGCATTACGTAGACTACGGGAAAATGAGTAGTCACAGTTTGGCGCCCACCGTGTTTGGCTCACGAGCTTGAGTTTAGACATAGTTTTACCTTTAACTTACGTATCTTCTGTAATGAAGGGGTCTGTTCTTTTTAACGATGAATCTCACTCTTTAACGATTTGTTCATCCGTTATGTGTGTATGTTTTTTGAGTTCATAGCCTCTAAAGACGTATCTTGTTACATATCTACAAAAATTTCATAGAAAAGCGTGCTCACAAAACGCCAAAATCTTTGTTTTATACTAAAACAACCATTTTTTAACAGAGCATATTTCAGATCTGAGAACCTTTGAATGACAGAGGAATCTCAGTGAGATTTTAAGGTAGAAAGTTCTTCTAAAGCATTTAATAACCTTGTTTTTCACGAGATCTGACACCCTTCTTTATTGGTTTTCAACGTTTAAGGTTGTCTTTTCCAAGGGTGTCATAAACATTTAATACCTGTCTTTCAAAGACATTATTTCAGTCATTTTTCTGAAAAAGCTCCTTAGCCGTCTTCTGTGTCAGAGCATTAATTACTACTTTTAACGAAGGTACCCAAGTAGCAGATTTATTCGCTTTTCTGTGACCGCAGGATAACAAAATTCGAAGGCATGCATAAAGCAAATGATGCACCAACAAGCTCACGACCATAAATCGCCAGAGGAAGATCCCAAAAGCCGTCTCAAGCAAATCAAAGGATTGAAGCAAAGGACGGGCAAAGCGAAATAGCAAGACGAACAACTGCTAACAAATCACCTATTACTGCTGAAGGGATGAGACAAACATCGGGAGCTCAACCAATCTACGGCATGCCGCTATCGGAGCATCCTACCACTACAAAGCCACCTGCGGCCATCGCAGGGTTACCCAGAACCTTATCTCCTACGGGACGAGGGTTGGGAAACCTAACCCCAATACAGATAGATCCAGACGCACCAATTATAGATGAAGAAGCGGAAAACTCTGAAATACAGCCGACAACACTCCTCAGGGAGGTGGATCCCAAAACGAAGATCAAATGGCGGCACAAATAGCAGCCTTACTACACCGTAACAAGGAAAACGAGGATGTCATGCACGAGATGTCCCAAGAGAACCAGAACCTCAAAGGTATGATGGACATACATATTGAAGGTTTCCAAACTCACCCTCCACCAAAGAGGCGTGAAAACGGAGCTATCTCAGGAAGACGAAGGATGGATCTCAACCCACCAAAGGCTAATCATCTTAAGGGATCCAGGAAAGTGCACCACGATCCGGAAGAAACGGACTTAACATACAAGACATCTCAATCCTACTACGACAAAGCATTTTCCAAAGATGCTCACAATGTGAACATGGTTATGGAGAAAATGGAGAAAATGCAGAAGGAGATACTCCGTAAGAAAGGATACTCCGCATATCTACTTTATCTCTCCCCAAGAAAGGAGACCTTGACGGTTGAGATGAGAAGAGTAAAAGCCTAGTCTACAAAGAGGTAGCTGGCGAAGGGACAAAGGTAGATGACGCATCTAATCAACATTAAATGCACAAATCTCTTATCTACACACATGAATCAAGGCACGTGGAGAGAGAAGGCGCGACAGAACCCGATTGGAAGAAGCTGGCGGTGAACGAAGGTACAACCTATACTAAGGTTGGGTAGTTCCCGAAGGAACGTGGGTCAGCTGAGGTGGCGGAATGCGACTGGAGAGAGCATGCGGTGGACGAAGGTACCATTGGTACGAAAGGTATATCAGCAAACGATGGACCCAGAGGCAGCAAAGATATACTTGGAGAAGAAGGGGCTATTAATACCAAGCCTCACCAACAAACTAGAGGCATTCAAGATCTAGGAGAGAAGATCTAGTCTTAAGTTTATACCTCTTTAATGTTTAGAACTTAAGTACTTACTTAAACTTGAGTTCTCTCTATCACTTTGGGAAGCATTTAAGATCTTTTGTAACCACCAAAACTTAATAAAAAACAATCACTCATTACCCCGTGGACGTAGAAAAATGTCGAACCACGTAATCTCTTGTGTCTCATGATAACTTAGAAGCTTTTACATTATATTTATGTTCTTCGTTATTATTGTGATCTTGAATATCCTTTATAACTTAGCATTGTCAGTTCAACAGAGGTATTGATACTGCTTAGCATCAGATCCTCTGAGCTGTATGCATTACGTAGACTACGGGAAAATGAGTAGTCACAGTTTGGCGCCCACCGTGTTTGGCTCACGAGCTTGAGTTTAGACATAGTTTTACCTTTAACTTACATATCTTCTGTAATGAAGGGGTATGTTCTTTTTAACGATGAATCTCACTCTTTAGCGATTTGTTCATCCGTTATGTGTGTATGTTTTTTGAGTTCATAGCCTCTAAAGACATATCTTGTTACAGATCTACAAAAATTTCATAGAAAAGCGTGCTCACAAAACGCCAAAATCTTTGTTTTATACTAAAATAACCATTTTTTAACAGAGCATATTTCAGATGTGAGAACCTTTGAATGACAGAGGAATCTCAGTGAGATTTTAAGGTAGAAAGTTCTTCTAAAGCATTTAATAACCTTGTTTTTCACGAGATCTGACACCCTTCTTTATTGGTTTTCAACGTTTAAGGTTGTCTTTTCCAAGGGTGTCATAAACATTTAATACATGTCTTTCAAAGACATTATTTCAGTCATTTTTCTGAAAAAGCTGCTTAGCCGGCTTCTGTGTCAGAGCATTAATTGCTACTTTTAACGAAGGTACCCAAGTAGCAGATTTATTCGCTTTTCTGTGACCGCATGATAACAAAAGTCGAAGGCATGCATAAAGTAAATGATGCACCAACAAGCTCACGACCATAAATCGCCAGAGGAAGATCCCAAAAGCCGTCTCAAGCAAATCAAAGGATTGAAGCAGAGGACGGGCAAAGAGAAATAGCAAGATGAACAACTTCTAAAAAATCACCTATTACTGCTGAAGGGATGAGACAGACATCGGGAGGTCAACCAATCTACGTCATGCCGCTACCGGAGCATCCTACCACTACAAAGACACCTGCGGCCATCGCAGGGTTACCCAGAACCTTATCTCCTACGGGACGAGGGTTGGGAAACCTAACCCCAATACAGATAGATCCAGACGCACCAATTGTAGATGAAGAAGCGGAAAACTCTGAAGATCCAGCCGACAACACTCCTCAGGGAGGTAGACCCCACAACGAAGATCAAATGGCGGCACAAATAGCAGCCTTACTACTCCGTAACAAGGAAAACGAGGATGCAATGCACGAGATGGCCCAAGAGAACCAGAACCTCAAAGGTATGCTGGACATACATATCGAAGGTTCCCAAACTCACCATCCACCAAAGAGGCGTAAAAACGGAGCTATCTCAGGAAGACGAAGGATGGATATCAACCCACCAAAGGCTAATCAACTTAAGGGATCCAGGAAAGTCCACCACGATCCGGACGAAACGAACTTAACATACAAGACATCTCAATCCTACTACGACAAAGCATTTTCCAAAGATGCTCACAATGTGAACATGGTTATGGAGAAAATGGAGAAAATGCGGAAGGAGATACAAGGCCTAAAAACTGGCCATGCAGGCGCAAGACTAGAAGAAGTGCTCCAAGAAGCAACCACGTCCCCACTATCTTTTCGCATTTTGAGGGAACCCATCCCTCCGAAATGCCCGGTACCTACGTTCCAAGCATACAACGGTACCTCAGATCCTGCAGCCCACCTATGGTATTACACTCATGTCCTTGCCCATTGGGAAAGAGATGAGGTAGTACTATGTAGGTACTTCCCCGCAAGCTTGACGGGATCAACACTAGCCTGGTATGACAACTTACCAGCAAACTCAATTGACTCCTTTGAGCAATTGTCTACGGTTTTTTTGGAGACATACATGTACAACAAATTAACAAAGGCAGGGTTAGATAGGTTATTTGATTTATCTATCGGACCCTGGGAGACATTGATGCAGTATACAGACAGGTGGCAAAAGACATGCCAAGCAATCGGGAAAGTCAATCTAGAAATTAGCATTAACTGCTATAAGTACGGACTTGATAGAACCTCAGCCATCTTCGTGGAGCTTCACAACAGATCCCTTGATTCTGCAGGCGAGCTCATGGTTTTCCAAGACCGCTACATCAGACTCGAAGAAATCCAGAAGGAAAACCCCAGGGCACAAACAAAGACGACAACAGCTCCGCAGTGAACCAACTCTCTGGAGCCAATCCCGAAGATACCTAAGCGACAAAATGAAGTCGGGGGCAGAACTAGCTCTCGAGACAAACGATCCAAATACGGAGACGGGAAAAGAGGCAAAGGAAGAGAAGAATTTATGGATAAAATCTACACGAAGCTAAATACAACTTTCTCTCACATCCTAAGCAAGGAGGGAGCTAAGCCAGACTTTCCTTACCCTAATACTAGGGTAAAGCAACCAGAAAAAACGAAGGAGGCCAAGGAGTATTGTGCATACCACAAATACTATGGGCATACAACTGATACGTGCTACCACTTACGCAATGTGATCCAAAGATTCATCGACGAAGGCAAATTCATGGATTACGTACAACTACAACCAGCGGAAACTGAGGAGACCCCAACGAAAATGGTAGAACTACCTCAGGACGGCAAATACATCAACATGATCACCTTCTCCAACGGAGGTCAAGAATAAATGCTTGAAGATATCCTCGAGTTAGCTCGAAATAGAAAGAAGATAGAATCCCATGAGGTGTTCAAGCTAAGTGGACCACCTACTAGCACTTGGGAGGAATGGATGGCCACGCCATTAACTTTCTCAATAAAGGACGTCAACCAGGAGGTTGAAATGCACAATGATCCATTATTAATCACTCTTCCAATACACTGATGGAATGTCACGAAGGTCCTCGTTGATGGGGGCAGTTCGTTAAATGTTCTATTTTATGAACCCTACCTACGCATGGGTTTGACCGCAGAGAAAATGGATTCTTCCACTTGCACAATATATGGTTTTAATGGAGCAGTCTCTAGACCAAAGGGGGAAATTGTCTTGAAGGTACATGCATGACCCTTAGTAACTAACACACGCTTCTGCGTGGTGGAAGCACCTTCGCCCTACAATGTAATTATGGGCAGGCTATGGGTCCATAAATTGCGAGGCACAGCTTCGACATATCATCAATACCTACGCTTTCCTACACCTATGGGTGAAATGGAAATCAAAGGCGACCAGCAAGACGCAAGGCTATGCAATCTAGCGGAAATCAGACTCAACGGAGAAAGAACTGCTTCCCAACAACACGAAAGAAAAATACGTAAGGCAAACACTAAGGAAGTGCAGGATGGAGCCTCGGTAACACCAAAAGCCATCTCAGCTCCGGGAACCAGCACCTCCGCTACCCTAGGGGCAGACGTCTCCGCCAAATGACAATTATAAAAAAAGCACTCCTCAACGACCTCAGCAACCAACCTGCTCACCGGTGGAACCAACGAAGAAAATCAACATCGGAACGGAGGCAGAACAAAAAAAGCTCGACATCAGAACTTTACTTGAAGAGGAAGAGGATATGCAACTACAAGGGTTACTAAGGGAATACACAGACGTCTTTGCATGGTCAATGGAATACATGCCAGGAATTGAACCGAATTTGGTCTCACACTACCTTCAGATCAGACCGGAGATACCATCGTTTAAACAACGTATCCGTAAAGTGCCAGATATCTACCACGAAGGGGTAGAGAAAGAGTTACAAAAACTACTCGCAGCTGGATTCATACGAGAGGTCAAATATCCCACGTGGATATCTAACATGGTAATCGTACCTAAGAAGAACGGAGGCGTGCACATTTGCATCGACTTTAGAAATCTCAACAAAGCATCCCCCAAAGACAGCTACCCACTTCCAAACGTTGACCAGTTGGTCAACACAACCGAAGGCCACCAAAGACTATCCTTTATAGGATGGATACTCAGGCTACAACCAAATAGCCCTTGCAGAAGAAGATCAGGAGCATACTGCGTTCTTTACCCTACGAGGCATGTATTGTTATACAAGGATGCCTTTTGGATTAAAGAACGCGGGGCCAACATACCAACGATTAGTAGACAAAATCTTCAAGCCTTGGATAGGCAAAATATTGGAGGTCTACGTAGACGATATGCTTGTCAAAAGCAAAGAAGCAAAAAACCATCTCTTAGACCTAAGGGAAATATTCGAATCCATGAGAAACTTCCACATGAAGGTGAACCCGGACAAATGCACGTCAGGAGTTACCTCAGAAAAATTCTTGGGTTACTTGGTAACTAAGCGAGGAATTGAAGTAGACCCCGAAAGGGTCAGAGCAATAATGGAGATGCCATCTCCACAAACTCTAAAAGGAGTACAAAAGCTAAATTGAACTTTAGCTTCCATGGGAAGATTCATAGCAAGATCGTCAGATAACTGCAAAGCATTTTTCGATACGCTAAGGAAAGGAAACAGGTTCATGTGGACCGCAGATTGCGAACAAGCCTTTCACAAGATCAAAGAATACTTAACATCCATACCCATTCTGCAGAAGCCGGATCCAGGTGAGATACTCACCCTATACCTAGCATCAACAAGCTACTTTGTGAGCGCAGTGTTGGTACGAGACCAAGGGCAGGGAGAAAAGACCGTATACTACATCAGCAAGACACTCAGTTCAGCGGAGCGTAATTACACCAAGGTGGAGCAACTCATATATGCTTAGTAGTAGCAACACAGAAACTAAGGATATTTTTCGATGCACGCACCATTCGAGTTTTCAAAAAAGCTCAAATAAGTCAAATCCTCGACAGCACGAAGAAAATTGGAAGAGTGGCAAAATGGAACGTCGTGGTCAAACAATTTCGCATAATCTTCGAAAGAAAGAAAGCTGAGAAATCACAAATCTTAGCAGACTTCCTAGCGTACCTACCTCTCAATGACGAAGCAGGGATAGATGACATCCCAGGAATGGAGGAAGATAAGCCAGAATCAGAAGACCTCCTCGAACCGCAAAATTCACGAAGGTGGGAAATCTTCGTAGATGGCTCTTCAAACAGAGAAGGAGCAGGCATATGGATTGTGATAACAACCCCTACCGGAGACCGACTCATCTATGCATTCAGGTTAAAATTCGAAAAACATACTGACAACATCACGGAGTATGAGGCGGTCATACATGGTCTACGCTTAGCACATGAGTTGGGCTTGTTGGATATTCGTTTAACTAGTGACTCACAATTGGTCATTAGACAAATCGAGCTCAAATATCAAACTCTGGATCCAATATTATCTTCGTACCTGAAGTTAATATAGGAGCATGCATCAAAGATCAACAAGGTCACATTCAGACATGTCTGTTGAAAAGACAACATACACGCAGATGCCTTGGCATTCATATCATCAATGCTGAGGGACAGAAACACTACCTCTGTTCAAATTGAGAGAATCTATGAGCCATCGATAGAAGGACTAACCTCAGGAGTTGAGGAAACCTTGGTGGTCCAAACTAGGGCCATGAGAGAAGCAGAAAAAGCGAAAAAAGATGAAGGAATAGAAGAACCAGTTAACGAAGCCGACAAGTCTGACAAAGATCAGTCTATGTCAGACGAAAGCAATGAAGGAGAAGCGGAAGACCATTGGAGAATCCCAATTCACCAGTACCTTGACAAAGGTACCATACCCGCAAATGTCAAATAAGCTTGAAAACTCGAATCAAAGGAAGCAATGTATAACCTACGAGATGGAATATTGTATAGACCTCTGATACGGTGCCTCTCACAAACCGAAGGTAGAAGAATACTGCATGATATACACAGCGGAGAAGCTGGTGATCATAATGGAAGAAGGTCCTTGGCGATCAAAGCCAAAATTCAAGGATACTATTGGCTAAGCATGGACGAAGATGCAAAGAACGTAGCAAGGCGTTGCGAAAGATGCCAACGCTTTGCCAGGAAGATTAAAGCACCAGCAACGCAGCTTAACTCGGTCATCAGCCCATGGTCGTTCGTCAAATGGGGAGTTGACATTGTTGGACCCTTGATAGAGGGGATATCGAAAAGAAGGTACCTTATCGTGGCTACGGATTACTTCACCAAATGGGTGGAAGCAAGGGATTTGGCAAGAATTAGGGACACATATGTCTTTAAATTCTTGTTTAAGAAAATCATCTGCAGGTTCGAAATACCAGCTTCGATAGTTCTGACAATGACAAGCAGTTGGAAGGAAAGAACATGACATGTTGTTTAACACATTCAACATTCAGAAAAACAAGTCTACTCCAATATACCCTAAGAGCAATGGGCAAGCGGAGGCCACAAACAAGACAATAGCAATGAACTTAAAAAAGAAGCTGAGGGCATACAAGAAAATATGGTGTGAGCAGCTGCACAATATCCTATGGGCCTACCGTACTACGAGAAGGACATCCACGGGAGAAACTCCATTCTTGCTAACCTACGGAGTCGAAGCCGTCATCCCGACGGAGATAATACTGCCAACAACGAAAACGGAGGCATGGGAAAAGAACCTTACAACGGATCTTATGCTGGAAAATCTTGATGATCTTGAAGAAAGGCGAGAAGTGGTTTTGCGGAGGATGGTAAATTACCAAAGAATGCTAGCTCGCGAATACAACAAACAGGTAATTTCTAGAAACTTTGTGGTTGAAGAATACGTACTACGTCAAACACCACCTGTTGATGGTGGATTTTTTTTCAAGGATAAAATTGTAAAAGACAAATTTAATACGCTGACATCCTGCAGAGGATAAAGCTGTTTGATAAGTGATGAGTACCTCTTCGCTTTATTAATTCACCAAGAATGGAGCATGTGGCAACAATCCCAAATATTCTGTGAATTAAATACACAAAATTCACTTAGAATGGAGCATGTAGCAACAATCTCGAATATTCTGTGAATTTTTAGCATTATTAGTTAATGCATAGTTCGCCTAGTACTTCGTGTGCTGTTCCCGGGAACTCTCATTATTAGTGCGGCATGATGACTAAGTGTTGCTCTTGATAGAGTAACATGAATATCTAAGTATCAATAATGATGCATGCACGAAATACCCGTATGAGCAACATCTCTCGGTGTGCTTATATTAGCCCGATTGAGCATATTTAATCTGGACTGACCGTATCAGTCTCCGAAATTATCACGGCAATGTAGGTTGACCGCATGATTTAACCAGCCTAAACGATCCTCAGCAGGAGAAGGCTACCACCTTGATGACCACCAGCGGGCCTATTTATGCCCTGGACGGTCGAACATCACGTTTTACTTCCCGACATGCTGAAAACGCCCGCCTTAATAGGGTGGCCGCGCTGCTTTTAGAAGAAGTTCGAACGAGCAGGACTGCTTAAAACAGTCTCAAAACGATCGTGACCGTCCAACTTCACCATCCTGATTGGACGGCTTAGATCGCGCCATGAAAAATGGAGGAGGCGCTAAAACGCACAATGGCGGGCCCACTTTATCCCTACCTGATCGGTTTGCTCACGGTGTGGTCATGCAGCCACGATCGCATTCCCGAAACATGGCTGGTGTGATGCTTTGCAAGCGTCACGAAAATTCCACTAATGTCTTAAACTGATCACAACCATCCAACTTCACCAGCATGTTTGGATGGCTTAGATTGCGCCTAAAACTTAGAGAAGTGCACACACGTTCACCGTCGGCCCAATGTGGGCCCCACACAATCGGTCCCTCCAAAAAGGGAGCATGACTTGCCAAACCATTTGGTGGAAGTCGTGTGTGCATGGATGTTTTAAAACCCTAATTAGGGTTTGCGGCGCTGCATAACTGTCGCAGTTCGATCACGACCATCCATCTTCGCAAGCTTAAATGGAGGGTGTAGATATAGACTTAAAAGGTCCCAAGCATGTCAACATGATCACCGTGGGCCCACATTTGCATGGAGCTGGTCGGCCTAGGCAGACTAGGACTCGACGACCTCGAAATGCACGCCCGAAAGTGGCATGCTGGGCGGCTTCCAAATCCTTTGCGGCAATGGAATTCTGCCGCAAATCGATCACGACCACTCACCTTTGCCGGTCAAATTGAGTGGCCTAGATCGCACCTTCATGAGACAAAGAGGTATGGGCGTATACACCGACAGGCCGTCTACACGCATGCCTGGTCGGCCCCACCAAAACTTGCACCCAAGCTCGGATTCGGTCAAGCATAGGAGTGATGCTTGCACACCTCCTAAAACCCTAAAAAAATCCATTAACGGTCGTAAATAAGGGTCATAAACCATCTCGTCCGTCCAACTTTGCTAGCTTGGTCGGACAGCCTAGGTTAAGATCTAGACGACCAATGAAGCATCCTTGTGATTACCGTCCGTCACTCTTCCACATGGAGTGATCGTCCATGAGATGGCTCGCCCATGTGGCCTCCAAACGGTCACTCGAAGATGGCTGGACGTGATGATGTTTTAAGACGCTTAATCCGCGACTTATTTGTTTAAGCCTTAAAACAGCGATGCTTCATACATATTGATCATATTCGATGCATTACATGCATAGAATACACACGATATTTTATAAATATCAATTTCTTAAATAACTTAGTTATTTAACTTAGCACCACATGCTAATTCCAGTGGGTCTTACGATCCACTCATTCGAGACATCAAGCATGTCACAAACTGGGGGATACTTACTGGGGTATTGGTCTGGCGGTTTATAGCGTGCAGCGTGCAATGCGCCATCACAAGAACGTGTCAGGAGGCATGGACGGTTAGCGATGATAGGAGAAGTGGGCAAAGATTGATCGTGTGACACTAACACGACCCCACTATTCCATGATTCCACTTCCTCCACTTCCTACGAGAGACGAGGGTTGTGCTAAATAACTTGTATAAATAGGTTCTCCTCCTTATTTCCAAGACAGACAGAAATCAAGTGTTGATACAACGTATTTAAACACCCAGAGCGGATTGCTTACATTATTACAAGCCAGTTAGATATTCCGATACAAGTCATAAACAACCAACACCTTCACAATCTCAACACCTTCTTCGCTTCCCTCCCTAAGATAAACCCCATCTCCTTCACTTTATGACCCAATCAAGTCTGGAACGACCATTTATTGGTTTAGGTCAGAATTGTATAGATTGATCTCTCGAATCAAAAGCACTCCCGTGCAGTGCATTTGTTTACGGTTTAGATTCGTTTCTCATCCACATACCCAAATTTACCAAAACCAGCAGAAACAGTTTTCACCCATAAACACCACCATGTCAAAGGGAGAAAGAGTGGGTAAAACTAGATCCAACATGGGACAGACCCTACATCATACACGATATTGCCGGGAAAGGTTCATACTACCTAAGGAACCTCAAAGGAGAAGTATTGCAACACCCTTGGAACGCAATATACATAAAGAAGTACTATCCGCAAGTGAATGGTTATTACTCAGGAGAAGAAGGGAAGGGGCAATGGCCCACCATGTTCTATCCCTGATCAAAGGTATTATAAACCTAACTAATCAATGAAAGAAACTTTTTGCTACGAAAATTACATGTTGATTAAATACAAGCTGGGTTAGAATAGACACCCTCCGTCAGAATTGACGATGAGGCAAGGCACGACATAACTGCGCATATGTCAATCTCGGATCCTAAAGGCAAATAAATCCCACTAAAAGGCAAATAATAAGCAATATATCCCACAAAGATAGATACCTTGTCGAAGTAAAGCAGCCATCACGCTGAACGCGTAGGGTTATAGGAAAATTATTGCCCACGTAGGAGCCCTCGCCACCACGGTACCTTCTGGCCAAAGGATACTTGGGTAGGATGATGAATGTTCCACCAAAAGTTAAACATACCTTAGCACCTTGATGACTTGAATGTGCAAATGATTAGACACAACACGTCTACATATATTCATATAATAATAAAGGTACCATAATAGTGTTACCAAAATACGACTAACATGTCTTAAAAGTTGCAGATGACAAAGGTCCAGAACGTAACAAATAGTTGTTTCAAGGAAATGAGACAACAAAGGCCCCTCAGCTGGGGGCATAATACAACAAAGAAGTTCAGTTGGAAACAAAGCCAGCATAACATGATCATGGTTAAGGAAGACGAGGAAAGACAACTCCCTCAGCCTGGAGATCAGCTTCCGTAAAGGCATCATTGATGTAATCAATGGCATAACCCTCAAATTGCACCTTCATCCGTGAAGCCTGAGCCTCTAGATCCGAAGCATACTTCTGGTGGAGCTCCATCATCTGAGCGTTAATCTGATCATTATCTTGCTGAAGCGCCTCAGCCTTGAACTTAGCAGCGGCATCAAACTGGCGAGATATTTCTAACGCAGATATCTGAACCTCAAGGTGGCCAATCTTGTCATTTGCATCCACCAACTGCTCCTGGAGACCTGCGGATACGAAGGGTATCAACAACAAGAAAAAGCAGTTGAAGACACAAAATACGCTACGGAAAAATAATTATAACCTACCTCTGGCATGGCCAAGGGATTATTCTAAACTATGTTGAGCCTTAGCAAGATCCACCTCAGCCGCATCAAGATCTTCCAAAAGGGTATCCCTTTTCGTCCGAAGATCATCAACATCTATCCGGAGCGAAGCATTCTCAGAGGATAAAGCTTGGTACACACTCTCTAACTCTTCAAACCTTCTTACTAAAGATGCATGAGACATGGAAGAAGGCACGGAGCTGGCATCGACAAGTTTGTTCTTAAGGGAACAAACCTCAGAAGTCAAGACATTACGTTCCGCAGTGGCCTTAGCTAAGGAAGCACGGGCATCTTCAAAATCGGCATGATACTTCATGCCAATAATTTCTTGAGCTGAGAGACGTTTCTCGACTAAGGAAATATCCTCATTTTGCTTTAAAATGAGACTCTCCTTCCAGTTAAGGGCTTCGTCACACTCCTTACGAAGCAAAGCTATCTGCTTCACTAAGTCTGCATTATGGGAAGACTTAAGGGAAAGTTGGGCCTCATTATGGACGGTTACGTTCATCAGCCTATCAGATTTCTTTTGATAATACCAAATATTTGAGGTTAACTTGGCCACTTGATCTTGGAGATACCTAAGTTCACTAGAGCTACCGGCTGACAGACGAAGGTTGTCTTAGGGACTATGCAACCAAAAATGAATAAAAAGCTAAGGAGAAGAAGAAACAAACCTATGACTTTAGAGGACTCAGCGGCTAAGGAAGAATCAGCAGCTTTTCGCCCATCCTCAGCAACCTTGGCAGCATTATTATCTCTCTCAAGAGCCAATAAGCAATCTTCTAGAGATCTTTGAGTCTTCCTCAGATCGTCCTCCAACGAAGATATCTTAGCAACATAAGCATCATCACTCGAAGAAGGCTGTTGTGCAATAACAAGCGCATATTCTTGACGAGCGCGTTCCAACAGGGCACTCAAATGAGTAAACTTATCTCTATAAACCTTGAATAAGGTGTAGCCAACATCGATCTGATTGCAAAGCTGCAAACGAAGGAGTATAAGAGCATACGGAGGATCAAATTAAGAAGAAAAACAATAAGGTGAGAATAACTTACTGAGAATGTTGAAAGACGAGGGAGGAAATTGGCGTAGGTGTCCATGAAATCCTCCATCTCTTGGATGCTACCCCTGCGGATCTCACCAAAGCTCTGACTGGAGCGAAGGAAATCAGGGTCAAAGAACAAGCCTTTAGCTGCACGATACTGGGAAGATAGCACATCCAGCTGCGAAGCTATCTGGAAAGAACTACCAAGATGATGATGATCAACTCCAACAGAAAAGGGACCCTTGGAATCCCGCAGGATGGCTTCAAGAATAGCGTCATCAGAACTACCTAAGCGCAAGCTCTCCGATAGCTTACCTTGGCTAGATTCAACAGCAACTCCCTCGTGTTTGAGCACGAACATGGGGCACGACTGTTGAACCCTCACCACGAAGAAGAGACAGCATTGTGGATGAGCTAGGAACATAAGGAAAAGCTTGAGAACCGCCCAAATCCATGTCACCGACAGAAGGAAGATTACCCAGTACGGTCCAGTCTGGTGACGAAGGTGGGGGTCTAATAGATTTGCTAACAGGGGCAGTAGAGACAGACTGAGCACTCCCTAGTGAAGCAGGAGTAGCATTGAAGTAGAAGCTATCTAGTGAAATCACAACCTTCTTCTTCGGCTGCGAGTCTGAACTACCAGCCTTCACCGTGGGGGTAACAACCTTAGCAAACGAACCGCTTGACTGAAGGGAGGTGGCAGGAGACGAATGGAGACTCTTAGAAGCCACAAAAACAGCTCCAGCAGCGGCAGAAATAGCGAAAAATGCTTTTCTAGGAGCAGAGAACAGCATCTTCAAAGACAATGTAGGAGCAGGGGATTGGACACTAACAGGCTCGACCAACTGAGCACCAGTACCAACAAGAAGGTTCTCACCCTCAACTGAGGCAGCTCAGACGGGAGTAAGGTTATCTTTGGAAAAATCCTCCTCAATATCATCCAAATGAGGGTTGAGGCCAGTATCCTCGATGTACTCCATGTCTTCGTCACCTGGTACCTCGCCAGCATCCTTATGATCCCCATCCAAAGCATCAAGATCAATAATAGTCTTCAATTTACCCTTCCTTTGGGAAGACTATAAAGTAACACATGCGTCAGCTAAGAATCGGGGGGAAGGCACTAAGGAACTTACAAACACAAAGGTATGATAATGATCCCTACCTCCGCAGGTGTTTCAACCAAAGCCTTTCTCTTCCTAGTACTTGTGGCTACAGAGTTACCAGCAGAGCCTGGAGCAGTCCCAACAGAAGAAGCAGGGGCAGTCTGCAAAAGAAAACCATCAGAAAATCATACAAAGATGTCAAAGCAGACAAAGACACCAAAGCATACACGAAGGTACCTCATGAGAAGCAACATGATTATAAATCAAGGCCGATACCCATCATACTTCTCGGGCAAAGAACGAGCTGAACGAGGGACAGAAGGATATGCCGTGGTGAAACCATAGGCCTAAGGACCAACCACATGAAGAGGAGTACGAGCCCAACGGTCATCATGATCAAGAAGGATGCGGTCATACTTCGGAAAAGGCAACCTAGCAGAATAAGGGATGGTAGTCAAACCAGTCTTATCAATTTCCTCCAGCAAGCGAAGGCTATTACCTTTCCTAATCTGCCTAGCAGTAACATGAATGCGACGAGGGCCAACACTCTAAAGAAGAAGGTTACTTTTTTGAATAACATCGGCATATGTAGCATTGAAGTTGGCAGGAGTATAATCCTCCTGCTTGGATCTCCCTTCAGCAAAGGGGTCATAGGACTTCAAAGTAGTATTTCCCTTGCTACGATACCAACTCTCACGAAGGGCACGCCAGTAATTACCAGTATACTACATAACTCCTCGGACCTGAGTCTTATTTGCCGGGTCATCCCGGGTAGACAAGACGTCGTAATAGAAAGGATCCTTTCTACTAAACAAAGGTAGGAGCATACCCGCGGACAATTGGCCAATACTAATCAGAAGATTATTCTCATCGTAAGAAAAATCTCGAATAAGAGACTCGGTGAGGACATCAGGGCCGTTGATAAAGGAAATCTCAAACTTATGAAGACGAAAAGACTTAGAAATCTCAGCAATGGACAGATGAGCAAAGCTATCTTTGTCACGCAGCTGAAGCCTCTGAAGCTCATAATGAGGAGGAGGATGATGAGGAGGAAGATATTCAGCAACAACTTTTTCAACCTCAGGGTCCGCAGACCCCTCGGGGACCATAGCCATCGCAGTCCCAGCAGGTACCTCAGAATCCTCAGAAGGAGGAGATGGGGTAGCTTCAGGATGATCCATTCGCGGGGGAGGATCAGCCGACGAAGATACCTTTGGACCCTTACGCGTAGGCTTCTTCGGGAGCCTCATAACTCCTAACACCAACAGGAAGAACTTCCCCATCAACAATGGCAGGAGATAATTACAGTTCATTCAAGAGCAGATTAGGGGAAAAAACTGACGTACTTTGGGCATGGGTTTTATTTAACCAACCAAAGGGGACAGTTTAAACACATCATGGGGCAAAATCAAGGGCCATTAACCGCATGATCAAAATTGCAGACGAAGAACAATCATGGCAGGATTATCATCAAAATACAAAATGGGAGGAAACCCAAGTTCTCATACAACACGAGCAAGTAAAAAAGAACAAGAATTCTCACATGCAATTATAACATCAACATCAGTAACCCCCTAGTCAAAGAAGGATACACAGGTCCAAGCATGAAGAAAATCAAAACTAAAAAACGAGTATCACTTACTTGTACGATCAACTGTGGAGCCAAAGCACTCGAAGAATCAAAAGGAAGGAGGAGCAGTTAGCAGCAGAATCTCAGTGAAAGAGATGGAGAGCGACAGTTCGAAAAAGAAGAAGAAATGGAATTAATAAAAATTCCTTCTCTTTATTCCCTTCTTATAGGCGGCTGGAGAATCCAAAAATTTGGGTGTCCCGAAATTCAAGGGGAAGTTATTGCATGAAAGGACATGTAGGGAACACCCAATGGGTACGTGCAAAAATGGCGGCGTAACGAAAGTTTTCTTCCAATTCTACCAAACGGTAGAATATGAAAGAAAAGGGGCAAATTGTTAATACCAATATTCTGTGGAGCACATGTCACGATCTTAGTGGTCGCATACAAATCCAACTACGTATCCTTCGCTAGACAGAGGAACCTGAGTAGCAAAGGATACCTCCGCAGATCTACTTTATCTCGCCCCAAGAAAAGAGACCTCGACGGTTGAGATGAGAAGAGTAAAATCCTAGTCTACAAATAGGAAGCTGGCGAAGGGACAGAGGTAGATGATGCATCTAATCAGCATTAAATGCACAAATATCTTATCTACACGCATGAATCAAGGCACGTGGAGAGAGAAGGCATCGCAGAACCCGATTGGCATAAGCTGGCGGTGAATGAAGGTACAACCTATACTAAGGTTGGGTAGTTCTCGAAGGAACGTAGGTCAGCTGAGGTGGAGGAATGCGACTGGAGAAAGCATGCGGTGGACGAAGGTACCATTGGTAAGAAAGTTATATCAGCAAACGATGGACCCAGAGGCAGCAAAGATATACCTGGAGCAGAAGGGGATATAAATACCAAGCCTCACCAACAAACTAGAGGCATTCAAGATCTAGGAGAGAAGATCTAGTCTTAAGCTTATACCTCTTTAATGTTTAGAACTTAAGTATTTACTTCAACTTGAGTTCTCTCTATTACTTTGGGAAGCATTTAAGATCTTTTGTAACCACCACAACTTAATACAAAACAATCACTCATTACCCCGTGGATATAGACAGATGTCGAACCACGTAATCTCTTGTGTCTCATGATAACTTAGAAGCTTTTATATTCTATTTATGTTCTCCGTTATTATTGTGATCTTGAATATCCTTTATAACTTAGCATTGTCAGTTCAACAGAGGTATCGATACTGCTTAGCATCATATCCTCTGAGTTATATACATTACGTAGATTACAGGAAAATGAGTAGTCACATATAATATGAAGTATGACTTTGGTTAGTCATAACATGATCCGATGGTCCAAGTCAACCGAATGAGTTAACTTGGCTAATCAAATTTGTACGAAACTTATATACTTAAATAATTAGCTAGTTAATTTGCATATATAACTCCTTTGTTGGTTATTTCTTTGAACTTGTGTTATTCTTTATAGTTTTTAAAAGTGTTGGATGATTAGGAAACGGTACAACAGAAGGACCAGTTAATCGAGGAATACGAGGTACACAAACGTAGCTTGTCATTAACTTAAGGTGGGAATTCTTGTAAATGTTATTTTAGTAGGCAGGGAATGGCCGGTTGAATATTACTTTATTTTTTATTATTAAGATAGTAGGCAGGGTTAACCGCTTGAATACTATTTAGTAGGCCTGGGTCACGGTGGAATATTATATTATAATATTTATTTTGGGGAAATCACTCATGTGCATATTATGCTTGATTGTATAACTATTTGATTTTGATGGCAATATTGTGAATCATGATATTAGTGGAGCACCTTTATGGACGACGTTATTATTATTGGTCGGGGTTGTTTCAGCGTCATCTTCTCCAATGAGTAGGGTGAAGTTAGGGTAACACTTGCTGCTTAAATGCTTAAATTGCTAAATGTTTTAGTTTATTATCGTTCTTTAATTTATCGTCCTTTTATAACCGTGAAACATGTTACTGAATTAGTTGATAGCATAAAGAAACATAAATCCAAAAAATGACTCTTTGCTCTAAAATTAGACATGTCTAAGGAATTTGGTATGATAGAGTGGTCTTTTTAGATGATTGTATGAAAGCTTTAGCTTTCTGTGATGATCGGTGTCACCTGATTAGTCAATGTGTTTTAAATGTTTCTTCTCTTGTGTTGTTGAATAGTGTTGTTGGGATTAATTTTGGCCTGCTAGAGGGTTGAGACAGGGAGATCTCTTATCTCCATATATCTCTTTATATTGTGTATGGATGTTTTATTTTCCAGAAATCTTATGGATGATGAGTTTAGAAATTTGATAAAAGGTATCAATGTTTCAAAACTAGGCATGTTGTCTCATATTATTTTCTTGCAGATGACGGTGTGGTCTTTACTAAGACTAATCCTTAAGAGGTAAGACATTTGAATATTATTATAGACGATCTCAATAAACTACAGGTCAAGCCATTAATTTTTAAAAAATTTATATTATCTTTAGTCCAAAACAGATAACATTATCAAAAAATTTATCATTGATATCCTTAGCAAAGATAAGTTTATATGTAAACTTCAAGATAAGTTGTATTCAGAATGGCTTTACAAGAATGACTTCACAAGATAAGTATCTAGGCGTGCCTCTTATTCTTCAGCAAAATAAATGTGAACTACGGAATGATTGATAAGTTTGATTACAGGTTATCCTCTTGGACATCTAAACATCTTAACCAGCCTGGTAGAACAGTCCTCACCCAAATTGTAATCATAAGATCTATTGCCACTCATCAAATGGTTGTTTCCCCATACCTAAGAAACTAACTGACAAAATAGATAGTATTTAGATAAGATTTTTCTGCATAAAGATATAAGTGGGGAAAAGTGGCATCCTAAATCTTGGGAAACAATATCCAGACCAAAACATCGGGGATGATTAAACATTATGCAGACTGCTGATTTCAATTAAGCTTAGTTAAAGAAGAATATGTATAATGGGCTCAAATTGTGAAATATAAATACTTTTATGACTCTAAACCACTGGGTGATGTGCTTAACACCAGTCAATCTTGGATCTGGAGAGGTATTTGCCAAGGTATTGACATTGTGAAGAAACATTATTGTTAGGAACTAGCTAACGGTAAGGATAGTTGTATATGCTGTTAGACCATTGATCGGTTGAACCCACAAAGCGTTGGTATGTCAAGTTTGGTTGTCATATTTTAGTGAATCAAAACTCATGTTAAGAGTCGCTTGGTTATGTACTAGAGTCAACTTCGTATAGGTTAGCTTGAAAGTATTAGGATATGAGACATTACAAGTATTGCGAAGTCTTGAAGATGTGAAGAAGCAAGGAGATACAATGACAACAATAATCCTTCTACTTGAGGTTAGTGATATTTGACTTGTCGTGCATATTGAAAACATAACTGCGAAGCATATTTGAACTCTAGATAGACATAGTATTAAGGAATACAATACGAGGTTTATTGCTTAACCATTAAACTTTGTAGATAAGACATCGCCATAATCATTTGAATGCTATTGTGAGGGGTTCTGATAGGTAGGCTTTATCAAAGGATCATGAGGGGTTCTGATAGAAACAATATGTGAAAAAGTCACAATATGTTGAATCGGTTTTGGTTTAGCATAAAAGCATATGTGTTTCGACGGTTTTCAAAATTTCTCTGGTAAAGGTTGAGGTGTGTTGTTATTCTTTTATTTATGCATAAGGATGACAACGTGGTGATATTTCGATATCAATTCTCCCTGGACGAAGATGTTATCATATTGGAGAAGTGGATGCGAAATTTGAGGTAACAATCTTGTTAGTTAATTGTTTTCCTGTTTAAGAAAATCCTGAGTTTATATTATATTTATTTGTTGCTTTCGCTTAACAAAATTTCGGTTTAATTGATGATGTGTGTTTCAATTGATTCCGGTTAAGAAAAACTATTGTTATCTTGCTTTATTGTGTGGTATCAATTTTTTAGGCTTACAAAATTTCGGTATAATTGATGTGTGTGTGATTCAATTGGTTCCGGCTAAGAAAAACTATTGTTATCTTGCTTTTGTATGGTATCAATTGTTTAGGCTTACAAAATTACGGTGCAATTGCGGTGCTTTTAATGTCTATGTCATTTCAATTGCTTCCGGTTGAGGTGAATAATTATGCAAATTGATTTATTTTGGTTTGTATGAATTATTTATGGCTTAACAAAATAATTTGTGTACGGGATGAGTTTTTTAGTCCAATTCAATTCCGGATAAGAAACTTAGTTAATTCTGATCTTAGTTTGTCTTATCAAATTGAGGTTTCAGTTATTCAAGTCTACTAGAATGCCTAAACAAGGAATGCTAGTTAACTAACCTAGTACTTATCTTGTTTAAAATTGAAAGGTCTAAATTTATGGATAATTAGAACCTGATGAGAAAAATGGAGTTTATCTTTATTTTGGTCTTATCGAATTAAGCGGTTGTTTTTGGACAATCGGTTTAGCAAAGGGACTAATGTGATTAATTGTTTTTGGTTTGCTAAACTAAATTAGAAAAAAAAATTCGGACAATTGTTTCCTTGGTAACATATCAAAATAAGACTACTTGTAGTTTCGGTTTTGATATTGGTTATCAGAACGTGATGTATGGAACCCTCGTGCCTAACTCTACAGGTTTGCAAGTCTATTAGATTTGTAAGATTCTTTTCATGTTGTCCTTTATTTTTTCTTTTCTTTGTCATTTCTGTGACAAAAAGGGGGAAAATATATGGAGTAAACAGGTGATGCTGACATTGATTTTATATTGATTGGCATCGCTAGGGAAAATAACATTGGTACTTGAATATTTTATCTAACGAAAGAGTGAAAGAACAGACTAAGGGGGAGTAACATGTCATATAAATTGGTATAACAAAGACGTGCGGATTGAATATCTACCTATATTCCTTGGGGGAGTATTAACTTTGTTATTATAATGTCAACAGCGGCATTTTCAAGGATTGAATGTAAGCAGTTTTACTGTGCTGTTGTATTGGGAATCAAGTGGATTGTAATGAATTCTTGTAATTTGTTTATCCATATGATGTAAGAGTTTTGTTACTAAAATTGACAAAGGGGGAGATTGTTAGAGCATTGTTCGGTTGAAACCACCAAGCGTTGGTATGTCAAGTTTAGTTGTCATATTTTAGTGAATCAAAACTCATGTTAAGAGTCGCTTGATTATGTATTAGAGTCAACTTCGTATAGGTTAGATTGAAAGTATTAGGATATGAGACATTACAAGTATTGCGAAGTCTTGAAGATGTGAAGAAGCAAGGAGCTACAACGACAACAATCATCCTTCCACTTGAGGTTAGTGATATTTGACTTGAACGGTTTCATTCCCTAACGTATCTTTCAAGTCGTGCATATTGAAAACATAACTGCGAAGCATATTTGAACTCTAGATAGACATAGTATTAAGGAATACAATACTGGGTTTATTTCTTAACCATTAAACTTTGTAGATAAGACATCGCCATAATCATTTGAATGCTATTGTGATTATGTATGGGTATGAGGTGAGGATTTCATTCTAGGGAACAATGTTTACTTGTGTTCTAAGGAAGTAAGTTCATATACTTGTTTGTGGACCGAAAAGGAAATTTCCAGGTGTTATTGGTTTTGTTATTCATTGCATATCTTATGAACAACCAATATGTGTGATAGAGTATAACCGCTCACAACTTGTTGTGTTCTTGGTAAAACTATTCACAAAGGCCTGACTTATGTATTGGTATAACTTATATTAGTAAAACCGATCTTAAGTAATCACCTATGATCGGATTTTGTATGTCTAACCAATTAAAAGGAAAGGTGGAACCGATCCTTGTAAGGGGTGCAGTACATCAAAGGGAACCGATCCTTGTATGTGGTACATCAAGGTTTATAGCAGAAACGGGACCCGATCCCGTGGACATGTGCAACACGTTTTTAGGCAAAGGGGAACCGATCCTATGGACATGTGCAACAAATATAAGTTCGATACCACATATATGTGGGGAACCGATCCTAGTACCTAGTCAACCGAATTTTTGGAAAGCTAGTGTGACTATGCACAGTACTCACATGGAGGTAGAACCGAAACTTGTTTTGGTAGAACCGTAAACCGATGATTGTGATTGAATGTTGGTTTGATCAATCACATAGTTCTTGAAAGTCAGATGAACCAATTCTAAACTTGTTTGGAAGTGTGGCAAATCGGTTTCAAGGTTGTAAAAGTGAAAGAGAACTTACAAAGTTAAGATGTCGACAAACTTTGAACACGTGCTGTGAATGTTTATTTCTTTAATTGTTAAAAGATATTCCTTAACGGCTAAGGAAGAGAATCCCAGGATCGAAACATAAGTAAGTTAAGAATCTTTTAATTAAGGTTATTAATTTCATTTTGTAGGAAAATTACATAATTAGTAATGTACATTTACTAATTAGATTTTCCGAGAGATTTCGATCGTTATTTTTGGACAGAGCATTTCTAGGAATTATGGAAACCGAATTTGTGCTTTAATAAATATCTTGAGAATATTTTCGGTTTTGGAAATTCCTTGGTGTCCAAACTTCCTTGTCCATAAATACTCGAAGTTTTCCTTTCTAGCAAACTAATCCTTCGTAACAACAGATTTACTCTTTTGTTGTTGTTACTGGTGTAGCCGCCTATTCGGAGAGGAGAGTAACCTAATTAGGCGAAATCTCTTACGACCGCTCAGTTTAAAGTCTTCTTTGGGATTGAGAAGCTCTAGCGCGAACCTTTGGTGGGAAACTAGATAATTGCGGTTTATCTTTTGTTTTCGATTGATTTGATTGACTAACGGTGGTTGAAATCTGATTGCACCTAGTTTGTTTATTCTTGAGAATCTTCTCTTATGATATAAGATTCACTCAAACTAGTTCAGAGTTTCGACAGGGATCTGTAGACTGTTGTTCGTTCTAAAGACGATCTTGTGATAATCCATTGTTAACAGACTCCATTCTGTGCATGATTGATCACAAGAGATTCAAGTGATTGTGTGCAGGTTTTTATTGAAGATTTAAGAATATTTGAAGACAAAGAAGATATTGAAGATCTGACTTGGGTTTTATAATCTTTAGTGTGCACAATACTTGTTTCGGTAAAAGAGGATCCAATTAATAATCGGTTTATCCTTGTGGTAGATTGGATTGATTAATTGAGCAGATCGGCATCAACACGGTTCTTCGGATTAAAGGTGTTGTTGTCTTATTCTTAATCGATTACCTTTGGGTGATTGAATATAAGATAGATCTAAGGACCTGACGAAGGAGTTTATGTTGAGATAAACGGAAGAGCCTTTGTCCGAATCATATCACTTGGTTGAATAGAGTTGATACCAAACAGATTTGTTGTTCCTTTACTGTTTGGAATACAAACCAAAGGAACTGTTCCAAGTACGTGACTTATTTATAAGTTGGAGGCGGGAATACAGAAGGAACTAGGTGAACTATAGGGTTAGTTACTTGGTCTCAACTATACGAGGTTAGTGTAATTTTCTGTAGCGGCTTAATCCTGAGAGTATTCAATTCTGGACTAGGTCCCGGGGTTTTTCTGCATTTGCGGTTTCCTCGTTAACAAAATCTTGCTGTGTCATTTACCTTTATATTCTGCATTATAATTGTTTTATTATAATTAAAGTAAATTACACAAACGTTAATTCCTATTTACTTGATAAGCAATCACATTGTGTTTGGTTAAGTCCGAACCTTTATATCAAGTAAACATACTTCGTTGTTGTATTGTCTCGATCTCCTATCCATAGACGATCACACAAAGTGTGAACCGATTAGTTGTATTGTCTCGACTCCGTCCATAGAAAATCACTTTCGGAGAAAGGACTTATAGGTAGGAAAAGTTTTAGCTTGAGGTATATTTTGTTACCATCACCTTTTCATATGAAAAGATATTTGGGTTTATATTCCTACTACTTCTGTCTCTAGTGATATAAAATATGTATCTCAATTCACTAATGATGATGATACTAAAAGTTGGAATGTAAACATGTTGAATGCTTTAGTTCCCCATGTTGAGCATATTTGTAAAATTAGAATTCGTTTTATAGGTCAGGATCAATTAAGGAGGACTAGAACCAGAAATGGATTTTTCACTGTAAAATTTGCTTATAACATTTTGTTGCAGGAATCTCAGAGAGGGAAATCAATATCTAACTCTAATTTTCCTTGGAAAAGGTTGTGGAGAATTCAACTTCCACCTAAGGTCTTGTATTTCATTTGGAAATGTATGCGTAAATTCCGACCAACTAGAGATATGTTAGGAATGCCAGCTGTCCTATACGTGCCACTAATAAGGAATGTCACCCGTTCAAAGTTCAACATCTCTTCATGGAATGTTCAGTAGCTCAAAGAATTTGGTTTGCTCTAGATATTTCTCTGGTAGGGTTTAATGTTATTACTGACATTTATCAACGGTTTCATGATATATTTGTTGCGGATAAGTTATTTGACTCTGTCATGCAGAAAAAAATTATATATGTTTGTTGCGTTCTATGGTGGATCCGCAAACAAATAAGTGTTATGATGTTTGAGAAAACTAAATTAAGGCCAAACGATGTCATAGTCATAGTAGAAATTTTTATTAATGATTGTGAATATTCTATATTAGCTCAATCTGACTTGTCAAAAGAGTACATACTGAAAATAAACTCTGATGCCTTTTTCATAAAACCAGCATTACCTATGGGACTATGACTAATATTGTGTGATGCAACAATTACATTATGTTGGGCAAGAGAGGATAGTGCAAAGACTGTAGATAAGGAGCATGCAAAGACTTTGGCTTCTTTGGAGGATTTCAAATGGGCAAAAGAAAAAGTTATTGAGGTGTTGAAGATAGAAGGAATTGTTTGAATGTTATTAATGCCATCAATGGCGAAGTAGGAGTATAAAATGGACGACAAATACCAGTGTGTTCAAGAGTGCATTTTCATTCTTCGGTGATTTTCCTAGATGGATTTGTAATTATACTATGAGAGAAACTAATAATGTTGCAAATATTTCTAGCAAAATACTCAAGAACCAACCGTAAAACAGAGTGGCTTTATTTTCCGTCATGCATCTTAGTTGGCAGTCTGGGAAAAGACAAAATCCTTGTTACAGGTTAATTGTATCTAATAAAAAATTTCTCTTATCAATAAAAGAATGCGTTCTACCAGTGTGAAAGTAGTCTAAAGACTTTTTTTTTTTAGTGAACAAGATATTGTATTGAGAAATAGCACTCCAAGGGAGGCAACATTGAATCCGAAGTAGAACCATCTAATATGGAGATTTGTGGTTCTCTCCGAATATTAGATGTATGTACTGCATGTTTTTGGCGAGTATAAGAAGGCGGGGAGTCATCCCAATCCTTAACTGAAGTTAAAGTTTTAACATGCTTAGCAGGAGAGTCTGCCGCTGTATTACCTAGTCTAGGAACAAAATACAAACCCAGAAAATTGTGGCAGTCTTTTACAATTTTTGTTGCTTCCTTAAAAAGTGCTTTACTTCGCCAAGAGACTTATGATTTCCTACCCTTCAAAAAGTTGAACAAGCTTTCGCAATCTTCTTCGATGCTGAAATTATTGATACCTTTCTCCCTAGCTCATGGTGTTGCCTGGTACACTCCTACCGCTTATGATTCTTGCGGGTCTGGTGTGATTGATGGTCCTGCTCTTCCACTTTCAAAGTTTCTTGAGTTATTTCTCAAAATTAAAGCAAATATAGAAGGAGCTAAAGCCGAGTCTCATGCTGAATCTATGTTGATTTTTAAAGTGTGTCTCTTTGGTGCTATCCAAGTAGGTTTTAGTTCACTTTTTCTCTATGTATCTCTACTTGTTTAAGTAATTTCCTATCCCATAAAAGAATGTGCCTTTGAATAACCTGAAATGATTGAGCCATTGTTCTAGATTTTTTTCTTAAAAACTATATTACACATTTCTTTCCATATCATCCACATTTTAGGTAAGGTAAGTTATAAAGAGATTTCTTGTCTTGGATTTTGCATCTAATCCTTGTATAAGTCTACTAAGGAGACATATGAATCTAGTTGTAAGGGTACAGGGTTAGAGGATGACTCCCAGATTTCTTTAACATAAGGACAGTGGGAAAACATATGTTACTTAGTTTTTATTTCCTCAGCACACATTGTACAGTATGGATTAATATCATTTACTTTACCTAAAGATTAACATTTGTAGAGAGGACATTTTGTAAACATTTCCATAGAAACACCTTTATCCTTTGTGGTGCATCAAATTTCCAAATAGATTTCCAGAAAGAGTCAAGTAATAAGAGACTAGTTATATCCGTTCCTACTTCATTCAGTTTATCATACATATATTTTATAGTTTATTCCCCTGACCTAGTTAGGTTCCATTTCTATTGATTTTGTTTTTTGTTTCCATCAGCATCTAGAAAAAGGTGTATATTCAGAAGTTTTGTTGCAATATCTTCTTGAAATAAATTTCTAATAAGGGTATTATTCCAGTTATGAGTATGTGGGTTGAACAGATCAGCTACCAATGAAAGATGACTATTAGAGAATTTCTATAACTCAACAAAGTAGTGCTAATGCCTGGTATGCAGTTATCATCCCAAATGCTAATACTTAGGCCATCACTTGTTAGAGCACTGCTCGGTCGAACTCGCATGCGTTGCTATCTCAAGCATGTTTGTCAACGTTAAGTGATCAAAACTATAAGTCTTGATTTCTAGTCTACTTATAGCTAAGTCTCGGACTAGGATAGAAAGTGTAGTTGATCTGAAGAGTCTATGACGATCATCATACAAAGACGAATAACTACTCAAGGAACTGGTGGAACTTCATCGACTAAAAGGTATGTGGAGACTTGAACTTATCTATCACTCAAAAGTCTATCTACTCTATCTCCTATCTTGAGACAAAAGTCGTTTTGCTATATAGACTTTGATTATACACATTTGCTATTTCGAGCCGAATTTATCTCGCTTATATATTTCTCGAAATATGTGGTGGTAAGATTTCGCTTTGGCCAAGTTCATCTTTACTAGTGACGAAAGTCATATTAAGTTTCAATTACTTGAAAATGCCTTTGACGAAAAATAGTGTGTGAACAACAACTATATAACTTCCTCTAATAATGTTTCAATGATTGAAATGAGAGTTTAGATTATATAACCATGGTTGGATATAAGCATTGTGTGGTAACTCATACATGTATAAGTCCTTATTCCTTGAACTAAAGTATGCGTACTTTGCTGCTCAGGAAAAACGGATCTAGAGTCCGCGTACCCAATCCGCGTACTGTCGGAGGTTCACTTCCCGAGAATTTCTGCTGGAGTTTGTGAATTGAAAACAAACTTATTCCGGGTACTTAAGTCCGCGTAACACTCCACGTACTTAAGTTGGTTATTTCTGAAAATGATTATTCGTGAACTTAAACTTATATAAACTAAGGAATGCAAGTTTGCAAACCGTGGCTATAAAATTCATGAATCGATTCGAGTGAATAAAATCGTTTTTGCTTCGATTGTGTCTTGTATACTTCTATAAGATCTAAGCAATTGAACAACTCTGTAACTAGTTCATTTGAGTCATTTGAACTAGTTATGTTAAAGAAGAATATGGTTGATATGAAAGTGCTCATATGTCTAACCATTTGGTTAACTACTGTTGAACCAACTAGATGTACATGTTTGGGTACGGTTACACAAACCTAGAGAAACGTGCATTTCATTTGTGTGTAACTAGCTAAGTTTTGATCTAACGGTTGAAAGATATTAGCTTGAATCTAATCAGGTTTTCATCTAACGATGAATATTGAATGCTTTGTTACTAAGCTAACATTGATTGCAAACCCTGGTTTGAAAGACTATATAAGGGAGAACTCTAGCAACTGGGAAACCTAATACCCACACCTCCTGTGTGATACTATTTGTATTAGCTGGAGTCGATTCTCCTTTAACCTTAGGTTTCCACCGAGACCCTGTAGGTTAACGACTTCAAGACTTCATTGGGATTGTGAAGCCAGAGCGATACTACTTTTCTTGTAGTTGTGTGATCTGATCTTGCCGTTTCTATCGTACTAAGTACAATCGTAAGATTGACTTGAGATTGATTTCTCCGATAGGCAAGATATAAAAGAAGTCACAAACATCTTCGTTTCATCGTTTGTGATTCCACAATATCTAGTTTCGCCATCATACGATTTAGATTATTGTGAGGTGATTGATAATACTGAGCTGTTCTTCGGGAATATAAGTCCGGTTTATCAATTGGTTCCTGTTCACCTTGATTTATCAAATGACGGAACAAAAACTTGTAGGTATTTTTGTGGGAGACAAATTTATCTATTATCGTAGACTTTTCTGTGTGATACAGATTTGTTTTTTAAAGTCTTCGACTTTGTGTCGTAGCAACTCTTAGTTGTGGGTGAGATCAGCTAAGGGAATCAAGTGCGTAGTATCCTGCTGGGATCAGAGACGTAAGAAGAACAATTGTACCTTGGATCAGTGTGAGATTTATTGGGGTTCAGCTACAGTCCAGACCAAAGTTAGTTTGTAGTAGGCTAGTGTCTGTAGCGGCTTAATACAATGTGTGTTTAATTTGGACTAGGTCCCGGGGTTTTTCTGCATTTGAGGTTTCCTCGTTAACAAAACTTCTGGTATCTGTGTTATTTCTTTTCCGCATTATATTTGTTTATATAATTGAAATATCATAGGTTGTGCGTTGAATCAATCAATTGGGAAATCCAACCTTTGGTTGTTGATTGAAATTGATTGATACTTGAACATTGGTCTTTGGTACCGTTCAAGTGATTTCTCTTGTATTCAATTAGACTCGCAGATTTCTATTTTCTTGAGTAAGTATTGAATCGATAAAGAGAGATATAACTCTTTGATATACTTTTATTAAGATTGAGTCTGACTGTCTAGTTGATTCTCTTAAAATTATATTGGAGGTAGTCCATACAGATTGCTAATCGAAATATTGGGTGTGGTTGTTAGACCCCCGCTTTTTCAAATATGTTTCTTTGTGATTCAAAGTATTGATTGCAAAATCTAGACGATTACTTAGGTAATTGTTATTAGATAGATCTAACGACCTGACAAAGGAGTTTATGAAATGTCTGACAACTATGATTCTAATGAAGACCAAAAATCAAGTGTTTCACTTCTTTGTGAAAATATTGATTTTAATAAATGTAGCACTACATATATCAATCTTGATATTCTTTCAGAAAAAAACTCAACCAATCTGGAAGATGAAACTGACCTTTCTATTGGAAACTCTGTGAATAATGTTTCAGGTTCAACTATGTGTCTAGCAGCTTGCACATCTCAGATGCCTGAGTTATATTCAAGGTTGACGTGCTCATATTGTTCACTCAAAGGTCATGAACTATCAAAGTGTTACAGGTACAAACACAAATTAAGATATGTCTTAAAACTTCAACGAAGAGCAAATCGATTAGCAAACAAGCTCAAACTTGTTCAAAAGACCGCTGAGGTATGTAAGATTTTATCTTCGTCTTAGAAGTTAGTTTCCAAGGATAAAACAAGACCATTGGAGAAGAAAGTATGGTCCAATCATTTTGATAGACAGAGGCCTATGGATTCCTCTCAAGAGGAACATGGTGGACAGACTGTTGTTCACCGCAACACAACTTGATTGTGTTGATTTGGTGATATTGTCTCATGTGCCTGATCAAAAGAGACAAGGTTGTGCACCTCTCAGGCTTTAGGAAAAGTTTGCTTTCATCTTTTCTTAGTTGTGTTTTTTGATACAAAATGGGAGTTCCTTGTCTATCAATAAAGGAGGGTTATTCAGAATTGTGCGTGCACGAACCTATTAAAGGTTGCGTAACCCTACATTCCTTTTTCCTTCCCTGAAACTTCTTTTATCTTAAGACTACTTGTTGAGTTGAACTGTGATTTGCTCTCACAAACCCATATGTTTATGGATGCTCCAAGTATTATGTATTCTGATGGAAAAGATGTTAATATGATTGTCAAGCCATCAATCATGAAGGAAAAATAGAAATCTCCGTTGCCTCCAACTTTGAAAAGAAAAAGAAGAAATATGAGGAAGCCAAGAGCCGCTCCTTCAAATTCTCATAAGTTTTCTGATGTTCGTGAAGTATTGAAGGAGACACGAAAGGAGATTCAACAGATAAAGGTTGTTGTTTGAGATTCATAAGGCCCTGGTTCGACATCAGTCAAGAAGGTTTATTGATATTAACTCCTATATTCATGAACCTTATGGCCCAACGACTGTTGACGACAAGGAGTTCGGGGACGAATAAAGATTTCTTCAAAGGTATTAATTTCTAGTAAATCTTCTGATGAGAATTTGAAAAGACGAGGGTACCAAAATATACCTCAATCTAAAAATTTTCCTACCTATAAGTCCTTTCTCCGAAAGTGATTGTCTATGGACTGAGTCGATACAATGCAACTAATCGGTTCACACTTCGTGTGATCGTCTATGGATACGAGATCGATACAATACAACAACGAAGTATGTTTACTTGATAAAAAGGTTCATACTTAACCAAACACAATAGGATTACTTATCAAGTAAATAGGAATTAACATCTTGTGTAATTTACTTTAATTATAATAAAACAATTATATTGCGAAAAATAAAAGTAAATGACATAGCAAGATTTTGTTAACGAGGAAACCGCAAATGCAGAAAAACCTCGGGACCTTGTCCAGAATTGAATACTCTCATGATTAAGCCGCTACACAAAATTAAACCTAACTTCGTATAGTTAAGACCAAGCAACTAAAACCTATAGTTCACCTAGTTCCGTCTGTATTCTCACGCCTCCAACTTATGAATACGTCACGTACTTGAAACAATTCCTTTGGTTCGTATTCCAAACAGTAAAGGAACAACAAATCTGTTTGGTATCAACTCTCTTCAACCAAGTGATATGAGTCTGATAAAGGCTCTTCTGTTTATCTTAACATAAACTCCTTCGTCAGGTCCTTAGATCTATGTTATGTTCAATTACCAAAGTAATCGTTAAGATTTTGCAATCAACACTCTTAATCCAAAGAATTGTGTTGATGCCGATCTACTCAACTAATCAATCCAATTTTATCACAATGATAAAACCGATTATAGTTGGATCCTCTTTTTACCGAAACAAGTATTGTGCACACCAAAGATTATGAACCCCAAATCAGAAATCTTTAATATCTTCTTAGATCTTCAATAAATACTTGCGCACAACAACTTGAATCTCTTGTGATCAATCACGTAGAGAACAGAGTCTGTTAACAATGGATTATCACAAGATCGTCTTTAGATCTACAAACAGTCTAAAGATCCCTGTCGAAACTCTGAACTAGTTTGAGTAAATCTTATATCATAAGAGAAGATCCTCAAGCATAAAAAACTAGGTGCAATCAAAGTTCAACCATCGTTAGTCAATCAAATCAATCGAAAACAAAAGATAAACCGTAATTATCTAGTTTCCCACCAACGGTACTAATAGAGTTTCTCAATCCCAAAGAAGACTTTAAAACGAGAGGATGTAAGAGATTTCGCCTAATTAGGCTACTCTCCTCTCCGAATAGGCGGCTTCACCAGTAGCAGCACAACAAGAGGTAGTTTGCTGTTACGAAGGATTAGTTAGCTGGAAATGTAAACTTCAATATTTATAGACAAGGAAGTTTGGACACCAAGGAATTTCCAAAACCGAAAATATTCTCAAGATATTCTTTAAGGCACAAATTTGGTTTCCATAATTCCTGGAAATGCTCTATCCAAAAATAATGATCGAAATCTCTTGGTAAATCTCTAATTAGTGAATGCACATTACTAATTCTTATTTTCCTAAAAATGAAATTAATAACCTTAATTAAAAGATTCTTAACTTATATATGTTTCGATCCTGGGATTCTCTTTCCTTAGATATTAAGGAATAACTTTGAACAATTAAAGATTAACATTCACAGCACGTGTTCAAAGTATGTCGACATCCTTACTTTGTAAGTCCTCTTTCATACTTACAACCTTGAAACCGATTTTCCACACTTCCAAACAAGTTTATAATTGGTTCATTTGACTTTCAAGAACTATGTGATTGATCAAAGTACATTCAATCACAAAACATGGGTGTAACGGTTGTACCAAAACAAGTTTCGGTTCTACCTCCATGTGAGTATTGTGCATAGTCACACTAGCTTTCCAAATTTCGGCTGACTAGGTACTAGGATCAGTTCCCCACATATATATGGTATCTAACTTATATGTGTTGCACATGTCCATAGGATCGGTTCCCCTTTCTGCTATAAACTTGCTGCACCTCATACAAGGATCGATTCCCCTTTGTGATGTACCACACCTCTTACTAGGATCGGTTCCCCTTTACCCATATTTGGTCAGACATAAAATCACAAACTCGATCATACCATCTCAGGTGATTACTTAAGATCGGTTTCACTAATAAAAGTCATACCAATACATAAGTTAGGCCTTTGTGAATAGTTTTACCAAGAACACGAATAAGTCATGAACGGTTATACTAATCACACATATTGGATGTTCACAAGATATGCAATGAATAACAATACCAATAACACCTGGCAATTTCCTTTTCTATTCACAAACCAAGTTCATGAATTTACTTCCTTAGAACACATGTAAAATATTGTTCCCTAGGATGGAATCCTCACCTCATACCCATACACAATCACAATAACATTTAAACGATTATGTCGATGTCTTATCTACAGAGTTTAATGGTTAAGAAGTAAAACTCGTATTGTATTCCTTAATACTATGTCTATCTAGAGTTCAATCATGCTTCACAGTTTTGTTTTCAATATGCACGGCTTGAAAGATACGTCAGGGAATGAAACAGTTCAAGTAAAATATCACTAACCTCAAGTGGAAGGATGATGTTCTCGTTGTAGCTCCTTGATTCTTCACATCTTAAAGTATTCGCAATACTTGTAATGTCTCATATCCTAATACTTTCAAGCTAACCTATACGAAGTTGACTCTAGTACATAATCAAGCGACTCTTTACATGAGTTTTGATTCACTAAAATATGACAACCAAACTTGAAATACCAACGCTTGGTGGGTTCAACCGAGCTATGCTCTAACAAAATTTTATTCTTGTATTTTTTAGGAAGAATAACTAGAGTTTGGAATAGCCATTATTGTGATTACACATAGTTATGTCCAACGTTTTCATCTTCATGCTTTTAGGTTTATTTGTTTAAATTCTAAAAAGTTGTTTGGAAGATGATTTTTGCAGTATTAATCTTTATGGTTTTATATATTGCAAAGTTGTTATAAGATATGTGTGTTTGCGTCCGTGAACTATGATTGTCCCATACCTTGTCAAAAGTTAAGTCTTTCGTATGTCGATGTGCATGTATTGATAGAAGAATGAATGAACTTTTGACATTACAAAAGTTTTAAGCCTATTATATGTCATATGCAAATATTGATGGAAGATAGGATGAACTTTTGTTTACAAGGATTATGTCTATTGTATGTCATTGTGCAAATAGTGATAGAAAATAAAATGAGTCCTTGTCTATTTCGCAGTATTTATCTTCCTTGATCCATATTTTATGTATATACTGTGCGGTTCCGTAAGTTATCTTATGTTGAGCATTTCCGATTAAATTAATCATGGGTTTTCTTGTGGTTAATTTAATTGAGTAATTTTGGATTCAAATTCATATTCGTATGTGATTTGTCCAAAGAAATCCTTCTTTTCTTGTGAAAGTAAGGTCGCTTTTGTTATTCTTTCGGGAATACATTTTATGGGGGAAAGTTCTTAATTGAACTTGTGATTAATTGCCAAATCTTTGTGGAGAGTGTGGTTGTGGAATATAGGGGTTATCTTGTATCTTTATAAACTCCTTAATGAATGCATGTAGCTTCGGCTATATGATGGCATCTAAAAAGTTGATATGTGCTTTCTTTTGGTCATGAAATGTCTCTATGGAAATTTCATTAGGATCCCACTAGTTTTCGTACCTTTGGCAATTTTATTGACAAAAAGGGGGAGAATTAATGTGTAGTTCACACTACAAATACATATAGTTTTCGGGTCATTATGTAAGGGGGAGTGGTTTCCATGTGAGATGGAGAATTGACTAAGGGGGAGTAATACATATCACCATAGTATTGTTGTCGAAGTTGTGATACAATTGAACTTTGATGCTGTGTAATAATACTATGACACTGTATAACAATGATTGAGAATTCTTGTTTTCTCATTGTTATGACTACAGATTTTCAACAACGGTGATACTAAACTTACAACCTTTGGGATAATTGGAGTACTTGGAAGTGACGAAGATTTCGAGTAACGTTGAAGAACCAAGAAGATCAGGCATGTGGAAGAGAAGCTACAAAAGTTTATTTATCTATTTTTGTATTTCATATGTATTGATAGTTTTGTCATTAAAATTGACAAAGGGGGAGATTGTTAGAGCACTGCTCGGTCGAACTCGCATGTGTTGCTATCTCAAGCATGTTTTTCAATGTTAGTGATCAAAACTATAAGTCTTGATTTCTAGTCTACTTATAGACAAGTCTCGGACTAGGATAGAAAGTGTAGTTGAGCTCAAGACTCCATGGCGATCATCATACAAAGACGAAGAACTACTCAAGGAACTGGTGGAACTTCATCGACTAAAAGGTATGTGGATACTTGAACTTATATATCACTCAAAATTCTATATACTCTATCTTGTATCTTGAGACAAAAGTCGTTTTGTTATACAGACTTTGATTATACACATTTGCTATATTCGAGCCGAGTTTATTTCGCTTATCTATTTCTCGAAATATGTGTTGGTAAGCTTTCGCTTTGTCCAAGTTCATCTTTACTAGTGACGAAAGTCATATTAAGTTTCAATTACTTGAAAAAGGCTTTGACGAAAAATAGTGTGTGAACAACAACTATATAACGCCCTCTATAAATGTTTCAATGATTGAAATGAGAGTTTAGATTATATAACCATGGTTGGATACAAGCATTGTGTGGTAACTCATACATGTATAAGTCCTTATTCCTTGAACCAAAGTATGTGTACTTTGCTGCTCAGGAAAATCGGAAATAGAATCTGCATACCTAGTTCGCGTACCCAGTCCGCGTACTGTCGGAGGTTCTCTTCCCGAGAATTTCTGCTAGAGTTTGTGAATTGAAAACAAACTGATTCCGGGTACTTAAGTCTGCGTACCAGTCCGCGTACTTAAGTTGGTTATTCCTAAAGATGATTATTCGTGAACTTAAACTTATATAAACTAAGGAATGCAAGTTTGCAAACCGTGGCTATAAAGTTTATGAATTGCTTCGAGTGAATCAAATCGTTTTTGCTCCGATTGTGTCTTGTATATTTCTATAAGATCTAAGCAATTGAACAACTCTGTAACTAGTTCATTTGAGTCATTTGAACTAGTTATGTTAAAGAAGAATATGGTTGATATGAAAGTGCTCATATGGCTAACCATTTGGTTAACTACTGTTGAACCAACTAGATGTACATGTTTGGGTACGGTTACACAAACCTAGAGAAACGTGCATTTCATTTGTGTGTAACTAGCTAAGTTTTGATCTAACGGTTGAAAGATATTAGCTTGAATCTAATCAGGTTTTCATCTAACGATGAATATTGAATGCTTTGTTACTAAGCTAACATTGATTGCAAACCCTGGTTTGAAAGACTATATAAGGGAGAACTCTAGCAACTGGGAAACCTAATACCCACACCTCCTGTGTGATACTATTTGTATTAGCTGGAGTCGATTCTCCTTTAACCTTAGGTTTCCACCGAGACCCTGTAGGTTAACGACTTCAAGACTTCATTGGGATTGTGAAGCCAGAGCGATACTACTTTTCTTGTAGTTGTGTGATCTGATCTTGCCGTTTCTATCGTACTAAGTACAATCGTAAGATTGACTTGAGATTGATTTCTCCGATAGGCAAGATATAAAAGAAGTCACAAACATCTTCGTTTCGTCGTTTGTGATTCCACAATATCTAGTTTCGCCATCATACGATTTATATTATTGTGAGGTGATTGATAATACTGAGCTGTTCTTCGGGAATATAAGTCCGGTTTATCAATTGGTTCCTGTTCACCTTGATTTATCAAATGACGGAACAAAAACTTGTAGGTATTTTTGTGGGAGACAAATTTATCTATTATCGTAGACTTTTCTGTGTGATACAGATTTGTTTTTTAAAGTCTTCGACTTTGTGTCGTAGCAACTCTTAGTTGTGGGTGAGATCAGCTAAGGGAATCAAGTGCGTAGTATCCTGCTGGGATCAGAGACGTAAGAAGAACAATTGTACGTTGGATCAGTGTGAGATTGATTGGGGTTCAACTACAGTCCATACTGAAGTTAGTAGTAGGCTAGTGTTTGTAGCGGCTTAATACAGTGTTTGTTCAATCTGGACTAGGTCCCGGGTTTTTTTTGCATTTGCGGTTTCCTCGTTAACAAAACTTTTGGTGTCTGTGTTATTTATTTTCCGCATTATATTTGTTTATATAAATGAAATATCACAGGTTGTGCGTTGAATCAATCAATTGGGAAATCCAACCTTTGGTTGTTGATTGAAATAGATTGATACTTGAACATTGGTATTTGGTACCAAGTGATTTCTCTTGTATTCAATTAGACTCGCATATTTCTATTTGCTTGAGTAAGTATTGAATTGAGAAACAGAGATATAACTCTTTGATATACTTTTATTAAGTTTGAGTCTGACTGTCTAGTTAATTCTCTTAAAAGTATATTGGGGTTAGTCCATACAGATTGCTAATCGAAATATTGGGTGTGGTTGTTAGACCCCCGCTTTTTTATCACCTACTTCCCATGTATTGAACTTTTGTATTTGTCCATGCCAAATACATTTCCAAATCAAAGAACTTTTAATTGGAGGCTTTACTCTTAATTGGGATTTAAAAAGTTTTTTCCTTAATAAGTCTCCAAGCGCTTTGCTACCATTTCTAGGTTAAACTTATGAGCATCTTTAAATCCTATACCTCCTTTATGAATAGGTTTACACATAATTTTCCAGGATTTTGGATAAAACCCTCTAGAATTGGTTTCCTTTCCCCACCAAAAGTCTCTCTGAATAGCATTGATTTTTTTAGTAATCGTTTTTGGGATTATAAAACACCCCATTTGGAAAGTTGGGACACTAGCTAGAACACCTTTTATCAGCACCATTCTGCTGGATTGAGGAATGACTTTTCCTTTCCAACCTTTTAATTTTGATTCTATTTTATCAAGAATAAAGTCAAAAGTTTTGATTTTAGATCTATCCATGAACGAGGGAGCACCTAAGTAGGGGTCTTTAAGATTGATCTGTTTGATTTTTAAGAGTTTTGACATCATTCTTTGATGTTTGGGTTCAGCTTTCTTGCTAAAACAAACTCCAGATTTTTCGAAATTTATCAACTGACCAGAGGCTTTACTAAATTTATCAATGGTGAAAGAGGATCTCTTTGGCGTAGTCCTCTAATACGATCGAATTGCCTACCAGGTGTCCCATTTAGCATAACAGAGATCGATGTAGTAGAGAAGAATTTTTCAATAAGAGTACAGACACTTCACCATTGCGCAACAACTTTACCACTGTTGCGAATTTTCAGTTGCGAATTTCAGTTGCAAAATATTTGCAACAGTTCGTCCTTGTTACAAAACTCGCAACTATTTGAATCTGTTACGATTCTCAACTAAATGAAGTTGTACGCGTGCGATTCGTGAGTGTGGCATCCACACTTTAAGCTGATTCGTTTTCATCCCATTCAGATGTGCAATTAGCTTCAAAACTGACTCGTCTGTAGTCTAAAATCCAATCAAGATCTCATTTTTCATTCTCCACTCTCTCTCTCTCTCGTTCTCTTCTTTTATTATTAGGGTTCGACTTCTTCTTCTTGGTTGGAGTTCAATAATCATCGATCTTTATACACACACAATGATGATGATCATAATGATTATTAGAACTCTCTCTTCTTTTATCTTTCTTCGCTTATTCTCTCTCTCGTTTTCCCTTTATTCCGAAGAACCCTGAGCTCTACTAGCCAAATGTGTTTCAATCCCACAGATCGTAGCAAAATCATTTCCAAAAGGTATATTTTCTGGAATTCTAACTCTGTTTTTATTCTTTGTTGGTGTAGATGTTCAATTTTTGTTCTTATTTGGTGTTTTTTTTCTTCTATTTTAAATTAGGGTTTTTCAGTTTGGGGTTGTTTGAGGGTGAAAACGGTTTCTGCTGATTTCGGTAATTTCGCGTAAGTGGGTGAGAAACGAGTCTAAACCCTAAACAATGTACTGCAAGGGAGTACTTTAGATTAGAGAGATCAATGTGTACAAATCGGCCTAAACCAAGAAATGGTCGTTCCAGACTTGCTTCGGTCACAAAGTGAAGGAGAAGGGTTGGTTTTGGGGAGGGAAGCGAAGAGAGTGTTGAGACCAGAATAGTTGGTTTTGGAAGAGTAGTTGTTTGACTTGTATCAGAAAGTGAAAGCTAACAGATGGGAAAGCTAACAAGTGATTTCTGAGTGTTGTATGTTCCTGAAAACTTGTTATTCGGTGGAAATAGGTCAGACCTATTTATACAATTCGAAGTGAAACGTACTCTGGTCTCGTAAGAAATGGAAAACAGATGAGTAAATGGGAGGAGGTGGTAACCAGTAACGCTTGGGATTGATGTTCCATAATGAAGGAAAGCGTTTCACCATTACTCCCCATATTTACTAACCGCCTCATCCTTATGACACTGTCTTGTAACATGCGTAGTGTACGCCGCACGCTGTAAACCTCCAAACCAATACCCAATGACCATCCCCCAGTTTGTGACATGTGTTGATGTCTCGAGTGTTTTTGTGGAAAACACGTAGCATGTTGCTGCTGTTTGGAAAGTTGAGCTTGGGAGACTTGCCGGCTCGGTGGAGACCTTCGACGGTCGAGATTTTACATCTTGAGAGGATGGATAGCCGTTGATTATTGCAAACCTTCGTTTGGTAGCCAGCGACATGAAAGTGTGGCCGGCATGGCTTTCACATGGTTAGGCATGGCTAAGCTAGGATTTTGGCATAGTTTAGGCGCGGCCAAAAACTAGGGTTTTGGCATTGTTTGGGCGCGACGAAAATCAGGGCTTGGCATCGGGCCAAAGGTTTCCATGCGTTACCTGGCCACTTTGGACGGCTAAGATCTGTATCTTAGATGGAAGGGTGGTCGTCGATTGTTTCCACCCTTCGTTTTGGAAGCCAATGGTCGTGTAGGAGACGCTCGCATGGATTTGACACAGTGGTGCGGCTAGCATGCCTTGGCGCGGATGTATGGCTGGCATGGCATGCCATTGGCACATAGGGCATGGTAGGCATGCCTTGGCACGGCATGCCATTGGCACATGCGGCATGGTTTGCATGCCTTGGCGTGGTTTAGGCGCGACCAAAACTAGGGTTTTGGCATTGGGCCAAAGGTTACCATGCGTTGGTTGGCGACCTTGGACAGCTAAGATTTGTATCTCAGATGGAAGGGTGGCTGTTGATTGTTGCAACCCTTCGTTTTGGCAGCCAGCGACATGTAGTACGGCCGACATGGCATGGAGACGTGGCCAAGCTAGGATTTTGGCATGCGCGGCCAAAAACTAGGGTTTGGTATTAGTTTTGGGCGCGACCAAAATTAGGGCTTGGCGTTGGCCCAAAGGTTACCACGCGTTGGCTGGCGACCTTTGTCGGCTGAGATCTGCATCTCAGATGGAAGGGTGGCCGTTGATCGTTGCAACCCTTCGTTTTGGCAGCCAGCGACATGTAGTAGGGCCGACATGGCATGGAGACGTGGCCAAGCTAGGATTTTGGCATGCGCGGCCAAAAACTAGGGTTTGGCATTAGTTTTGGGCGCGGCCAAAATTAGGGCTTGGTGTTGGCCCAAAGGTTACCACGCGTTGACTGGCGACCTTGGTCGGCTGAGATCTGCATCTCAGATGGAAGGGTGGTCGTTGATCGTTGCAACCCTTCGTTTTGGCAGCCAGCGACATGTAGTAGGGCCGGCATGGCATGGAGACGTGGCCAAGCTAGGATTTTGGCATGTGCGGCCAAAAACTAGGATTTTGCATTAGTTTTGGGCACGACCAAAATTAGGGCTTGGCGTTGGGCCAAAGGTTACCACGCGTTGGCTGGCGACCTTGGTCGGCTGAGATTTGCATCTCAAATGGAAGGGTGGCCGTTGATCGTAGCAACCCTTCGTTTTGGCAGCCAGTGGCATGCAGCGGGGCCGACATGGCTTTGGCATGGAAACGTGGCCAAGCTAGGATTTTGGCATGCGCGGCAAAAAACTAGGGTTTGGCATTAGTTTTGGGCGTGGCTAAAATTAGGGCTTGGCGTTGGGCTAAAGGTTACCACGCGTTGGCTGGCGACCTTGGACGGTTGAGATCTGCATCTCAGATGGAAGGGTGGTCGTTGATCATTGAAACCCTTCGTTTTGGCAGCCAACGACATGTAGCGGGGCCGGCATGGCTTTGGCATGGAAACGTGGCTGGCATGGTTGGCATGCCTTGGCGCGGAGATGTGTCAGCCATCGTTTTCCATTAGCACGGTGGTGCGGCTGGAATGGTTGGCATGCCTTGGCGCGGAGACGTGGCTGACATGGTTTTCCATTGGCACGGTGGTGCGGCTGGCATGGTTGGCATGCTTTGGCGCGGAGATGTGGCTGGAATGGTTTGCCATTGGAACGGTGGTACGGCTGGCATGGTTTGCATGCCTTAACGCGGAGATGTGGCTGGAACGGCATTCCATTGGCACATATGGTGCGGCTAGCATGGTTGGCATGCCTTGGCGCGGAGATGTGGCTGCCATGGTTTTCCATTGGCACTGTGGTGCGGCTGGCATGGTTGGCATGCCTTGGCGTGGAGACGTGGCTGGCATGGTTGGCATGCTTTGGCGCGGAGATGTGGCTGGCACGGCATGCCATTAGCACATGTGGTGCGACTGACATGCCTTGGCGCGGATATGTGGCTGGCATGGTTTGCCATTGGCACGGTGGTGCGGCTGGCATGGTTTGCATTCCTTGGCGCGGAGACCTGGCTGGCATGGTTGTGCGGCTGGCATGGTTGGCATGCCTTGGCGCGGAGACGTGGCTGGCATGGTTTTCCATTGGCACGGTGGTGCGGCTGGCAGGGTTGGCATTCCTTGGCGCGGAGATGTGGATGGCACGACATGCCATTGGCACATGTGGTGTGGCTGGCATGGTTGGAATGTCTCGGCGCGGAGATGTGGCTGCATGGTTTGCCATTGGCATGGTAGTGCGGCTGGCATGATCGTCATGCCTTGGCGCGGAGACGTAGCTGGCATGGTTGTCATGCCTTGGCGCGGAGACGTGGCTGGCATGCCTTGGTGCGGAGACCTGGATGGCATGGTTTTCCATTGGAACAGTGGTGCGGCTGGCATGGTTGGCATGCCTTGGCGCGAAGATGTGGCTGGCGTGGTTTGCCATTGGCACGGTGGTGCGACTGGCATGGTTGGCATGCCTTGGCGCGGAGACGTGGCTGGCATGGTTTTCCATTGGCACGGTGGTGCGACTGGCATGGTTGGCATGCCTTGGCGCAGAGACGTGGCTTGCGTGGTTTTCCATTGGCACGGTGGTGCGGCTGGCATGGTTGGCATGCCTTGGCGGAAAGACGTGGCTGGCATGGTTTTCCATTAGCAAGGTGGTGTGGATGGCATGGTTGGCATGCCTTGGCGCGGAGATGTGGCTGGCACGGCATGCCATTAGCACATGTGGTGCGGCTGGCATGGTTTGCCATTGACACGGTGGTGCGGATGGCATGGTTGGCATGCCTTGGCGCGGAGACTTGGCTGGCATGGTTGGCATGCCTTGGCGCGGAGACGTGGTTGGTATGGTTTTCTATTGGCACGGTGGTGTGGTTGGCATGGTTGGCATGCCTTAGCGCGGAGACTTGGCTGGCGTGGTTTTCCATTGGCACGGTGGTGCGGCTGGCATGGTTGGCATGCCTTGGTGCGTAGACATGGCTGGCATGGTTTGCCATTGGCACGGTGGTGCGGCTGGCATGGTTAGCATGCCTTGGCGCGGAGATGTGGCTGGCACGACATGCCATTAGCACATGTGGTGCAGCTGGCATGGTTGGCATGCCTTGGCGCGTAGATGTGGCTGGATTGGTTTGCCATTGGCACGGTGGTGTGGCTACAATGGTTGGCATTCCTTGGCGCGGGGACGTGGATGGCATGGTTTTCCATTGGCACGGTGGTGCTGCTGGCATGGTTTGCATGCCTTGGAGCGGAGACGTGGCTGGTGTGGTGCGGCTCGCATGGTTGGCATGTCTCGGCGCGGAGATGTGGCTGGCACGGTATTCCATTGGCACATGTGGTGTGGGAATCAGGGTTTAGCCTATCGAAACCCTAATTAGCATTTAAAAAAGGTACCCGTAATTTTCTCGCAGACATATTAAAGGGTCTTAATAAATTCTCTTAAGTTCTGTGACGTCACTGTCTGACTAGGGTTTTACGATTTTAACCCTAAGCTAAAAACCACCATCACCATTAAGTCCCCTGCTTAGCTCGGAACATGAGCGTTGTTGCGAGGTAAGCATAAGATGGTGACATACAAGGTCAAAATCGAAACGTAAATCACGCAAGATGGTCAGGAAGATCCGTCGAACCTCTTTCGGCAAGCAGGGAGAATCTGTTATTCTTGTGTTTGGCAGCTTTGCATAGATTCTGCTCGTGGTACTGCAGGTTAGGTTGCGGAGTGGTAGAGGCCGGTTGAGATGCAAGCTGTTGGCCTCGATCGGGAATGGTTGCACGACTTCTAGGCTAGGCTTTGGAACGCGGAGCGGAGCTGCTAGCATAAACTTGGCGTGAAGGGAAGCCGCTGGCATTGGATCGGCTTTGGAATTATCCGTCAGCATTGGTCGGCTTGGACTTGGAGCCGTTAGCATTTGATTGGCTTGGAATGAGAGTCGTCGGCATTGGTCGTCTTGAAATGGAGCTGCTTGCGTTGCTCGGATTGGAGTGGAGCTAGCTTGAGTTCCTTGGAAGGATGACGACTGGCTTCAGTTCTGTGGAAGGATGACGACCGGTTTCAGTTCCGTGGGATGATGGCAACTTTGTCTGAATTAGGGTTTGGCATGCCGAAACCCTAATTAGCGCCCTTTACTAGAATCGCTTTAGAATTCTCGTACGAACTCAGATTTTGACTGTCCGCCCCTCCATTCTGAACGGAAAAAAATTTCCAATCTCCTCACTCGGGAATATTTAGGTTTTGATCTCGTTCGGGAGGTGAAAACAGCTCGACAGTAAAACTCAGGAAGAATTACGGGCCCGTGGAATGATGGCAGCTTGCTTTAGTTCCGTAGGAAGATGATGACTTGCTTTGGGAAGATAACAACTTGCTTCAGTTCCTGGTAAAGTGACGACTGGCTTTGGGAAGATAACAACCTGCTTCAGTTTCCTGGGAAGATGATGACTTGCTTTGGGAAGATAACAACTTGCTTCAGTTCCCTGGTAAGGTGACGACTGGCTTCGGGAAGATAACAACTTTATTCAGTTCCTTGGGAAGGTGACGACTGGCTTCAGGAAGATAACAACTTGCTTTAGTTTCCTGAGAAGGTGACGAATGGCTTCGGGAAGCTAACAACTTGCTTCAGATTTTAGCATGTTGCAACCCTAATTAGCGCCCCTTACTAGAATTTTTGTAGAATTCTCGTACGAACTCGGATTTTAACGGTCCGCCCCTCCATTCTGAACGGAAAAAATTTTGCTATCTCCTTTTGAGGGAATATTTAGGCTTTGAGCTCGTTCGGGAGGTGAAAACAGCTCGATAGTAAAATTCAGGAAGAATTTATGAGGGATGTTGCGGGCCCGAGGTGGCATAGTTGTGCCCAGTCATCCGTTTTATGGAGCAAGAAGGAATCTTTATTTTGTTCAAACTCTAGAAACTCCGTCCGCATGAAAAGAGATATTGACCTTCTTCTGTTTTTTGTTGCCCGTCCGGATCCGCGCCTTCGTCTGCAATGTCTCTCCAATGTATTCCAAAATTTACCGAACTCCGTCGCATTCTTGGGAAGGATGGATGAAATATGTGCTCGACAACGACCATGTTAGGGCTAATATTGAAGATTGTGGTTACATTGTTGGTCAATCCTCGACTTTAGGTTGTTCAGTGCCTGGACTTTCTGACCGTGATGATGATGTGTTGTGAATGCTTGTATGGTCGAAATCTTCCGAGGCCACTGGATAAAATAGATGAGTTGGGAGACGTTCTGTTGCCGATGTATTGCTATCAAAGTCTTCAAGGACTTTGTTCCAAGCGACATCCTTCGAACCATCTTCTGAATCTTGGACTATCCTATGGAATGGGATGCGGTGAGAAGACCCCAGTTATACTTCTGTTTGATCTGATGGTCATGGCCGAATATGTGAATGTATCTTTGTGGTGTGCTTTTGGAGTCTTTGGTGCATATGTACGGCTTCATGTTGAGAAATTCTTGCGTAAAACTTCGACAGTGATGATGTTGAAATTAGAAATAACCTGGTTGAGGGGAGTGAAAGAGTCCCATGTTGGTAGTCCCCATGTGTAGCATACTTCCATTGCATCGCCTTGAATCCACGTCCACAGGATTTGATGCAAGCTTATTGTACTCTTCTGGATGTGATGCCGGAATGCTTAGAGTATCACATGGATGAAATATTCTGGATAACGAAGAGGTAGAAAATGATAGAGTTATGTTGTTTATCGTGGCTCCCTATGTTTTTTCAGGAAAATGTTTCAGCCGCGTCTCTGGAGTTATCTCACGAATCTTTGATGGTCGTCGGGATGGACTGCGATGAGCAGTTCCCAGTCGCGCTTTTCTTTAGTTTCTGAAGTTGTTTCCTCTGGGAAGGCTTGGGATCCGTCGCGACCTCGTAGAGTGTTGAAGGCGTCTTCTAGACAGAGAGGTGATGATATTCTTAAGCTACACCCTTGAAGAGCCGATGGCTTTGTCGTGGCGTTGACCTTTGGTTGACCGTGTCTTCTGAGCTTTGACAGTGAAGGGATTCCGTGTAGACTCCCAGTACCCAAGTGTGGTTTGCATGTTTCCATCTTGTGTGGTCGGTGGGTTGACCATGATAAGTATATCACCATTATGTGTTCGTACTTGTGAGTTTGTTACTTCTTCCACGTGCAACTAAAATATGGAGGAGTACGGGTTACCTTTACAGTGATTGTTTCCATGGTGAAGCTCTGACTGGTATCAACAAACGGGCGGCAATAGTTCTTGGCAGCAGATATGATCAGAAGAGACTGTCCATGGAAGTAAAGGGATTGGCTGGACGCGTAAGTGAGAAAACTGTCTATGACCACAAGCTTTGGTTGGATGGAACAAAAGGTGGCCACGGCTACGGAAATTGGCTGGTTGCGATCATGATCCTTGGCATGGGGAGTGTGGTGGCACGAACTATGGAAGGAAGGAGTGGCGATTACAGCACGATCCTCAGCAAGGAAGAGCGGCGGCTACGACAAGATCCTTAGAAAGAAGGAGTGGCGGCTATGACACGATCCTTGGCAGGAAGGAGGCGTTGAAGTGGCTTCGGTTCTTGGAGAGGATGTTGAAACTTATGGATCAAAAACGCTGAAATTTCGTCTTCGGATCCTGGAGAATCTTATGGAGAGAACGCTAAAGCGGAGCGACTGCTGGAGGTAACGTTAAAACGGCGCGTCTTCTGAAACGAACGTTGAAGCGGAGCCGCTGCTAGAGGACATTGAAGCGGAGAGGCTGCGTCAACCAGTGTGCTGTAAAGATGGACACCCTTTAAGCGAACAGTGGTTAGGAGTCCCCTGTTTCATTCATCAATCGTGTTTTCCAAGAGAGATTGGGGTTTGGGAACGGTTTCCTGGCTGAAAACAGCTGCTTTCATGATGCAGTGCGGTTGAGGGTTGCAAATATGTCTTGACGTTATGCCTTGGGGAAATATAAAATCTCACATAAATGTTTCATCATAGACTGCACGATTTTGCAGGCGAAGTCCCCATAAATCATGCATCTCGTGACATGAAAAGAGCCTTTATGAACTCGGGGGGGGGGGGGGGGGGGGGGAAGGGGGTTGCTGATTTTCTTTGCTTCGATTATGGAGAAGTCGTTCCTGATCTTTACGTGTGATGAAATTGGATTGCTGGTTCCCTTCTACTGGGCGTTCAAGTGCAATGCTGGAAGGCTGCAAGCTGCTAGCGTTGGGAAGATGCAAGTTGTTACCGCTGGAAAGATGCAAGCTGCTGTAAAGATGCAAGCTGCTATAAAGATCAAAGATGTTGTAAAGATGCAAGCTGTTAGTGCTGGAAAAGATATAAGCTGTAAGCGCTGGAAGGACGCAAGCTGTCAGCGCTGGGAAGATGCAAGCTGCCGGCGCTGGAAGGATGTAATCTGTCAGCGTTGGGAAGATGTAAGTTTTTAGGCTGGATCGGCTTGGAACGGGAGCTGGCTTGGCGTAGACGTTGTCTTGGCATGGACGCTGGCTTAGCGTGGCGCGAACTTGTTCTTGCGGGCCCAGTTGCCTCTTTCCATACGTAGATCAAATAGGAAATCATTTCCTTATTCAAATTCCAAAAGTGCCTATGAAAGGGGTTGGCTCTCCTTTTTATCTCGTATCTTTTTTCTCACGTCCTGGTGTTAGCGGTAGCGCGATAGCAATAAAGTGGGAAAGCATATTCCAGCTATGTACTCCAGCGTTTCTCTTTCAATTCGTTTTCTTGTTTTATTGTGTTGGTGCAAACCCTAGCCATAGGTATGCCTTCCATAAATTTGTAGAAATATTGTTCTTCTGAACTGGTGTAAAACCTAGCCGTGGGCATTCCTTTCATAAACTTGTATAAATACTTCATCATAAACAATTCCTCTTGGAATATCACCGTCGGCTACCTCATGAATAGTGACGTGATGGGTAATCATTATTATGCAAAGTAGGCACGTACGGGTAGGTGACTGGTTTTTTTTTGAAAGGCAAACAAAGCGCCTGATTCATGGTTTGATTTGAATTGATAGAGAACCATTATCTATAAGGGTTTTGGATTATTCTTCTTGGAAAGAATTGTTTTAGAATAATGTTGTCTTGGTTTCCAGGAAAACCATGGAACCGTGAGCATTACGTGTCAGTAGAGAGCATGGGATGAAACATAACATGGCTATCGTTTTTGCCATTCCCGTGAAAAATTGAAGTAGTAAACCATGTATTTTGTCTAAGCAAGACTTACTCGGTTTTTTGGATCTCCTGGAGAAAAATGAATCTTCCGGGTGTAAGTCCTAGTTTTGTGGGAAGCACCGCCGTGATTATAGAAAGTCCCCAGTCGTCCCTGAGTCGCCTGATAACCGAGTTGTCAATCCCTGGTCTGATCGTTTTCTTCTAACCTCTGGGAAGTCCCCAGTCATACCTTGTCGTGTCATGACTGGTGATTGGGCGTCCAGTAAACGAGTCGTGGATCCATGATCAGATCGCTTGCTTCCGCCACCTTGGAAGTCCCCAGTCATCTCTTGTCGTGTCATGACTGGTAACTAGGCCGTCTGGTAACTGAGTCGTCGATCCCTGAGTGGATCGTTTTCTTATACCACCTTGATGTTTAGGTTGAAGTATGATGTCAGGAGTTGGAAATTGATATTGTAACCGAGAGATTAGTCTCCCACTGTGGTCGCCAATTGTTTGAGGGTGAAAACGGTTTCTGCTGATTTCGATAATTTTGCCTTAGTGGGTGAGAAACGAGTCTAAACCCTAAACTATGTACTGCAAGGGAGTACTTTAGATTCAAGAGATCAATCTGTACAAATCCGGCCTAAACCAAGAAATGGCCGTTCCAGACTTGCTTCGGTCACAAAGTGAAGGAAAAGGGTTGGTTTTGGGGAGGGAAGCGAAGAGAGTGTTGAGACCAGAATCGTTGGTTATTGAAGAGTAGTTGTTTGACTTGTATCAGAAAGTGAAAGCTCACAGATGGGAAAGCTAACAAGTGATTTCTGAGTGTTGTATGTTCCTGACCGAAAACTTGTTGTTCGGTGGAAATAGGTCAGACCTATTTATACAAGTCGAAGTGAAACGTACTCTGGTCTCGTAAGAAATGGAAAACGAATGAGTAAATGGGAGGAGGTGGTAACCGTTAATGCATGGAATTGATGTTCCATAATGAAGGAAAGTGTTTCACCATTACTCCCCGTATTTACTAACCGCCTCATCCTTATGACACTGTCTTATAACGGGTGTAGTGTATGCTGCACGCTGTAAACCGCCAAACCAATACCCAATGAGCATTCCCCAGTTTGTGACATGTGTTGATGTCTCGAGTGTTTTTGTGGAAAACACGTAGCATGTTTCTGCTGTTTGGCAAGTTGATCTTAGGAGACTTGTCGGCTCGGTGGTGACCTTCGACGGTCGAGATTTTGCATCTTGAGAGGATGGATGGCCGTTGATTATTGCAAACCTTCGTTTGGTAGCCAGCGGCATGAAAGTGTGTCCGGCATGGCTTTAACATGGTTAGGCATGGCCAAGCTAGGATTTTTGCATAGTTTAGGCGCGGCCAAAAACTAGGGTTTTGGCGTTGTTTGGGCGCGACCAAAATCAGGGTTTGGCATCGGGTCAAAGGTTTCCATGCGTTAGCTGGAAACTTTGGACGGCTAAGATCTGTATCTTAGATGAAAGGGTGGCCGTCGATTGTTGCCACCCTTCGTTTCGGCAGCCAATGGTCCTGTAGGAGAGGCTGGCATGGATTTGGCACAGCGGTGCGGCTGACATGGTTAGCATGCCTTGGCACGGAGGTGTGTCTGGCACGGCATGCCATTGGCACATGTGGCATGGTAGGCATGCCTTGGCGCGGAAAGGTGGCTGGCACAACATTCCATTGGCACATGCGGCATGGTTGGCATGCCTTGGCGTGGTTTAGGCTTTGGCGTTGGGCCAAAGGTTACCATGCGTTGGTTGGCGACCTTGGACGGCTGAGATCTGTATCTCAGATGGAAGGGTGGCCGTTGATCGTTGCAACCCTTCGTTTTGTCAGCCAACGACATGTTGTAGGGCCGACATGGAATGGAGACGTGGCCAAGCTAAGATTTTGGCATGCACGACCAAAAACTAGGGTTTGGCGTTAGTTTTGGGCGCGACCAAAATTAGGTCTTGGCATTGGGCCAAAGGTTACCACGCGTTGGCTAGCGACCTTGGTCGGCTGAGATCTGCATCTCAGATGAAAGGGTGGCCGTTGATCGTTGCAACCCTTCGTTTTGGCAGCCAGCGGCATGTGATAGACACATTTTTGTGTCCGATTTGTCTCGATTCTATATATTGTTAGGGCTCATTTTTGTACTTATTATGGTGTTTTATTTATTTGTAGGTATTTTTGGCCAATACACATTTTTGGAAAAAATTGGCTCGAAATGTTGTCGGAAAGCACCCGGAGGACACTTGCTATTCGGACCCCCGGTTTGTATAAGGGGCACCCCCAGGACACCCCTTAAGGCAGCTGCTAAAGGCACCCCTACTCTGGATAGGGGGAAACCATCTTCATTATTTGAATTCTGGTTTATGGCGGGAAAACAAACCAACATGCATGCAGATTAGGGTTCGCATTCTTGGGAAGATTTAAGAAGATTCAATCTCGGATTTTTGTTGAGCTGGACTTCCTAGAGCATAACATGGTCGGTATATGTGATTGGATCGAATGAATTGGGTTAGATCGACCAGGAGAAGGAAACAGAGGTTTTTGTGGTCACGGGTTGTTGTTGGAGTATTTTTCGACAATTCAGGGAGATTAAAGGCTAGAAAAGCTTCCCCAACATTCGCAGTTATCTAATAAAGAGTTTGGAAGTATTGGGAGAGGTCAAATACGCGTGAAGAGAGTTTGGCAGAAAGAAAACTCCGAAACGTGTTGTAGAGATATAAAAGGAGAGGGGATAAGTCATATAAGAGGGACGAAACCTTAAGAGAAGTTTAGAGGAGAATAGAGAGATCCAAAGATCGAGTTGCAGGAAAAATACAATATTCTACAAAAACACGAAAAGCACGAAGAGCATTGACGCACAAGCAACTGTCACAACAAACTATCGTTGTTTCACAGCAGTACCTATGTGTCGTTCATCACAGCGGTTGCATTAGGTCTTTAGCTACTATTTCTCCCTGTAACAGTGATTCTGCAACACCAACAAACTGTTGCGAATCGTCTGTATTATCACTTTTCATCTTTTTAATCATCTTTTTAGCCATAAACAATTATTTTGAGATCATGATTAATATGAGGAGCTAAACCACAATGCTGAGGCGATATAGGAAGCTATTTTTCCAACAAAAAGCGGTACAATCTATTTTATTTAATTTATTGTAATTATTATTATGATTATTTGCCTTGAACTATTATTGAATATGATTTTTATTTGAGTGATTGTGATTTATTTTGATGGAGTATGCTTAGTTTATAGACTCTTGATGCTTCATACTTGGTATTTACAATTATTACTTTTGAAAATCTATTAGCTGCAATATTTAGAATCAAATTAAACGAGAAAATTGCATGAATATAAATATTTGGACCAAATCACTTTGAACTTGGAAAATAGTGGAATCTTAGCCTCAGTGTTCTTTTAATATTGATACCAACTTTGTCAGTGTTTGTTATAATTATTAGTGAGTTTTCTATTTAGTTTTGAATTTAAGTCTAAAGTTATCCTTCACAAGTTCGAGAATTGAATCACTTTTTACCACTATCTACAAATCACATCAATTTTTGGCGCCGCCGACGCAGACTTGTTTTTAGGGTTTTAGATTTATTTTATTTTTATTTTTTTTATTATTATTTTTGTTCTTTTTTATGTTTTTGGGTATTTATCTTGTGTCTATAGGTTCTGGATCATAAAGAAAATTGAGCCAAAGAGTTTGGTGATTTCATAAAGACTTGGAGCTAAAGATTAAAGCAAAAAGAACAGAAAAGAAGACAATTTTATTTTAGACAATTTTAGTTTAGGGTTTGTTTATTTTCTTTTAGAAAAAAAAAACTGTATTAGGTTTTATTATTTTTGTAATTTTTCTTTTCTTTTTGGACTTTTGGACTTTTGGACTTTGGGATATTATTTTTTATTACCCTACGGAAGGGTACTTTAAATATAAACTGTTTGCAGAGAAGGAGGACAATTACGATATTGTCTCTGCACCTTGGGTTCGTACACTTGACATCGGAGTCAGTGGCCCGAGTCGACTACAACCGATTCATCCCCGTCTGGAACGGGAGGTAAGATTCTAAACACTCGCGAATCCCCTGTCAACAAGTTACTGGACTTCTTCGTATGCATATATGTTGAGGACTGAATACGGACATTTATTTTTCTAGTAAAGGGCAAGGCCTGGCCATACAAGACAAGGGTTTGGATTTCATCACCGTTCTCTTCTTGCCCGCTTTAGGAACACGTAACCTACGCAAAGCTAAGCCTAAAATTTTGACTAGAACGAGACGATAGGGTAACGAGCTTAACAGGAAAGTCATTCGAAAAATATTGGTTACTCTTTTAAGCATACTTCGAAGTTTGTGACGGTTTCTGTAAGTTGAATGCGTGACTGTGCCTCCTTGTAATACCGGTGAGGCCTTGGGTATCAAAGCTCCACCGAGCTTCCCTCGCCTCTATTCAACTTACTTTAACTCGGATTGATTCCAGAGGGGTTTGCTTAAATTGTAACGAATTCCCGTTCGAAGGATTAGAAGCTGGTCTAGAAACAATCTAAGTGGAGCCATCATGCTTTTTGTTTGCTAGAAATCAATAGGTTTGATTTGGTTGAGTCGGCCTTGATTTGTGTTTGCTTACCCTTCCAATTTAGAAAATTCTATTGTATGCCTGAACGTAAAAGAGACGCACTAGGTAGATTTATTAAAGAGAAACCTAGTAGTTCGAAGCGTCTCGATTACCTTAATCTAGAGAGTCCGACTTTTGAAGAGTCTGTTTTTGAACGTCCTTTGACTGAGGAGAGAATCCATGTTGCTCCGATAGCGCCAGAAATGGCAACTTTGAAATCTTTGTTGGATCCAACTAGGACTACTCGTCCCTCATGTATCAGGTTAGCTGAGATAGAAGTAACTTATGAACTTAAACCTGGGACCTTACAGCTGCTCCCAATCTTTTTAGGGAAAGAAAATGAAAACCCCTATTTCCATGTTAGGGACTTTGAGGAAATTTGTAGTACCCTCAGGATTAGAAACCTAGATGATGATGCTTTGAAACTTAGGTTATTCCCCTTTTCCCTGAAAGATAAAGCTAAATCGTGGCTATATAGTTTGGCTTCCGGGTCAATCGAAACGTATGAACAACTTACATCTGCCTTTTTGAACAAGTTTTTCCCTAGGCACAAAACATCATCTATTAGGACGAAAATCTGCACGTTTTCTCAACAGGAGGGAGAAAATTTGTATATGTATTTGGAAAGGTTCAATGATTTATTAGCCCAATGTCCTCATCATGGTTTAGAGAAGGTTAGGTTAGTTCAGATCCTTTATGAGGGTTTAGATTATCCCACCACAACCACACTAGAATCTATGTGTACTGGTGGATTTGAGAACCAAACAGTTGATGACGCGATGACATATTTGCATGAAGTCGCCGAAAAGACCCAACAATGGGAAAGTAGTAGGGGACCCCAGAAAACAATTCTTTTCGGCAGAGGAAACGTTAATAGGGTAGAAGGAGGCTATGAATCAGATGCCAAATTGCTGCTATAGCGAAAAGGTTAGAAGCTTTAGAAGTGGGTAACACTAGTGGTAGATTGGAGCCTTTTTGGGAAGGCCAGAATAATGAAGAGCAAGCCAATGCTCTATATAATAACACTAGGTTTGATAATCGTCAGAAGTTTGACCTATATTCAGAAACCTATAATCCTGGTTGGAGAAACCATCCGCACTTTTCATGGTCTAAGTGCCGGAGTCAGGGTCAGTCTAATAATTCTAATGCTCCCCCAGGTTTTGGCTACACTAGGAATACATCAGGCCCAGAAAATAAAATGACTAGATTAGAGGAATCTATTAAGATGTTAGCAAAAACTCAGGAAATGTTGGAACAGAGCCATGTTAGTTTTCAACAGGAAACCAAGCAAAATTTTCAAACTAATGCTCAGAGCCTTGCTAAGTTAGAACTTCAAGTCGGCCAAATAGATAAGACCTTAAGTGAGGGAGATAATGTTAGGTACCCTAGTCAGGCTAATCCCAATCCTAGAGGAGTTCATGAAGTAGGTACAAAACCATCGAATCAATTGAATGCTATTATAACCCTTAGGAGTGGTAGAATAGTAGACAATCAGGTAACCGTGCCTGATAGTGAACATACTGTAGTTCACCCCTCAGGACCACTCGCTAAGGAAACTGATAAAATTTATGATGATGCCAACTCAGTTCCTGAGAGGTCTGATTCTGTGCCTAGAGCCCCATTTCCTCAGCTATTAGTACCAACAAATAAGGAATCGAACTTTAATGACATATTGGAGGTTTTTAAGCAAGTTACCATAAACCTTCCTTTATTAGACGCAATTAGGCAAATTCTTGCTTATGCCAAGTTCCTTAAGGATATGTGTACGCGAAAGCGAAAACTTAGCGTCCATAAGAAAGCCTTTTTAGCTAGTCACGTAAGTTCAATTATTCAAAACACTACAACTCCAAAGTACAAGACCCAGGTTCCCCTACCATTGCTTGTACAACAGGTAAACACCGGGTAGAAAAAGCTTTACTTGACTTAGAAGCCAGTGAGAACCTACTTCTGTACCATGTGTACTTACAGCTAGGACTTGGTGAAATGAAACATACTCAGATAACACTGCAGTTAGCTGATAGGTCTGTTAAAATTCCTCGAGGTGTTATTGAGGATGTCCTTATTGAGGTCGATAAGTTTATCTATCCAGTGGATTTCGTGGTCCTAGATACTCAACCTGTCCCTGACCCAGAGAACCAGATACCTGTGATTTTAGGTCGCCCGTTTTTAGCTACGTCGAATGCGATCATTAACTGTCGAAATGGTGTGATGAATTTATCTTTTGGTAATATGACTATAGAGATGAACATTTTAATGTCAGTAAGCTACCTTATGAGCTAGATGACACATGTATTGAAGAGGTGAACATGATAGAAGCCTTAGTTCAGAAGTCATTACCAAACATTTTATTTGAAGACCCATTAGAAAGTTGTTTATCCCATTTTGGTTTAGATTTTGATGACGATAGCACTATTGAACAAGTGAATGCTCTATTAGATTCTACCCCTGTGTTAGACACTGATAGATGGAAAGCTAGGTTCGAACCGTTACCAGTTTCTGAGACTACCCTAATTCTTTCTTCAGAAGAGCCCCCAAAGTTGGACCTTAAACCACTACCCGATACTCTAAAGTATGTGTTTTTAGGCCCATCTGAGACTTTACCTGTGATTGTAGCTTCCGATTTGGATAGTGATAAAAAAAGTAGGCTAGTAAAAGTACTTCAAGACAATAAGGAAGCTTTAGGGTGGACTATAGCAGACATTAAGGGTATAAGTCCTACTGTGTATGCATCAGATTCATTTATAGGAAGACTCCAAACCTTCTAGGGAGATGCAATGTCGACTGAACCCTAACGTCGCTGTAGACTATGTGTCTAAGTGGGTTGAGGCGGTTCCGTGTAAAACAAATGACCACATGGTCGTAGTCCAGTTTTTGAAAGAGAATATACTTACACGTTTTGGTACGCCGCGAGCTATAATTAGTGATGGAGGTTCACACTTTTGTAATAGACCGTTTGCTCTTTTAACGAAACAATACGGTATTACCCATAAAGTAGCAACCCATATCACCCTCAGACTAGTGGTCAGGTAGATGTTTTCAATAGGGAAATTAAACGTATTCAAGAGAAAACAGTTAATCCAAATAGGAAAGGCTGGTCGTCGAGGCTTACTGATGCCTTATGGGCTTACCGTACTGCGTTTAAGACACCCATTGGAATGTCACCTTATCGTTTAGTATTTGGCAAGGCATGTCACCTGCCTGTTGAGTTAGAGCATCGAGCCTATAGGGCTATTAAGAACTTAAACTTTTCACTTGACAAGGCAGGAGCTCAAAGAAAGCTCCAGCTCAATGAGTTGGACGAGATTCGTAGAGATGCATACGATAGTACTAAGGAGTATAAGAACAAAATGAAACTTGTGCATGATAGGAATATTTTACGAAAGTCATTTTCTCCAGGTCAAAAAGTTCTTCTATATGACACTCGGTTGCATCTATTCCTCGGGAAGTTGCGCTCTCGATGGACCGGTCCTTTTGTGGTCCGTACTGTTTTTTCTCATGGCGCTGTTGAGATTGAGACACCAGATGGTAGTAGTTCTTCGAAGGTTAACTGTCAGCGATTGAAGCCCGTTATAGAGCCTTTTCCTACAGGTGATGTTGAGGAGGTCCCTCTGGAGGACCATGTTTACCTTGATTGACCATCGAGGCGATTTTGTATGTTGTATATTATTTTTGTAGGTTTTTGGTTACACTTCACCCAGGTATTATCTTTCCGACTTTTCTCTTTACTATTTCCTCATATTTTTGGTACTGTTATTAATTAGAAACATTGAGGACAATGTTAGATTTAAGTTTGGGGGTGGGGTAGAACTTTTTGTTACCTTTTCGTTGCAATAAATAAACTCCAGAGCCTAGAAAATTATCCTTATTAAGGATGGCACTACCCAATCTAAGTGGATGGAAGCATTTTGGTTGTAGGAGTTGAGGGACCAATATGATTAGATGGAAACATATAAAGAGTCTATTCATAAAAGCACAGAGCTCAAGTGTTAGAAATAACATTGTAGTTTCGCATATCTCATTGAGTCCTTTTCACTTCTATTTTTATTTTTTTATTTTTAAAATATGTTTCTCTAAGTGATTAGGTGGGGCTCACGATTCAAGTTGTTATCATTGCTAGGGTGAAATAGAGTGATTGAGATAGCCATAAAAAAAAGAAGAGAAATTGAGACTAGACCATCAGACCAACTGGAATGAATTCAATAAAGTCGACCACTGGAACCCTTGTATATGCCACTTGTGTTAACCTGGAGTTAGGATTATCGACCACTGGTACCCTTGTATATGCCAGTGTGTTGATATTAGTCAGAATGGTATCTCAGTCCATTAGGATAGGTTCATTATGGCAGTGGCCTTCAGACATATATGAGAAACACCGTTCACCTTAGTCAACATCAAAACCATCTATGTTTTTCTATATCCATCTTCTCGTGTACAACAATTGGAATTTCGCATCAGGGTACCTCCTCCTGTAGTCAATAAGTATGCCAACCAAGGAGATTCTTTAGTGCCTTCCAAGGTTCTGTGTAGATAGCTAGGGTCTGGAGTATAAAGGTTTTGTGGGTATACCTCTAGTAAGCCCTCCGGAGACAACACTCCGCCACTAGAGACACCTAGGGGTTTAAAGGCTTATTGCATACGCTAAATGCAATCGACGATGCCTGCGACAGTGAATTAAGATTTTATTTCTATTTTATTTCTGCTCGAGGACTAGCAAATAATAGGTTTGGGGGTATTTGATAGACACATTTTTGTGTCCGATTTGTCTCGATTCTATATATTGTTAGGGCTCATTTTTGTACTTATTATGGTGTTTTATTTATTTGTAGGTATTTTTGGCCAATAAACATTTTTGGAAAAAATTGGCTCGAAATGTTGTCGGAAAGCACCCGTAGGACACTTGTTATTCAGACCCACGGTTTGTATAAGGGGCACCCCCAAGAGACCCTTTAAGGCAGCTGCTAAAGGCACCCCTACTCTGGATAGGGGGAAACCATCTTCATTATTTGAATTCTGGTTAATGGCGGGAAAAAAACCCAGCATGCATGCAGATTAGGGTTCGCATTCATGGGAAAATTTAAGGAGATTCAATCTCGGATTTTTGTTGGGCTGGACTTCCTAGAGCATAACAGGGTCGGTATATGTGATTGGATCGAATGAATTGGGTTATATCGACCGGGAGAAGGAAACAGAGGTGTTGTGGTCACGGGTTGTTGTTGGAGTATTTTTCGACAATTCAGGGAGATTAAAGGCTAGAAAAGATTCCCCAACATTTGTAGTTATCTAATAAAGAGTTTGGAAGTATTGGGAGAGGTCAAATACGCGTGAAGAGAGTTTGACAGAAAGAAAACTCCGAAACTTGATGTGGAGACAAACCAAGATTTTGGGGGAGATTTAATCGAGTTGTGGCCTATAAAAGGAGAGGGGATAAGTCATATAAGAGGTATGAAACCTTAGAGAAGTTTAGAGGAGAATAGAGAGCTCCAGAGATCGAGTTGCAGGAAAAATACAATATTCTGCTGCTGCTACTGAAGAGGAAGAACACGGAGAACATTGACGCACAAGCAACTGTCGCAGCAAACTATCGTTGTTTCACAGCAGTACCTATGTGTTGTTTATCACAGCGGTTGCATTAGGTCTTTAGCTACTATTTCTCTCTGTAACAGTGATTCTGCAACACCAACAAACTGTTGCGAATCGTCTGTATTATCACTTTTCATCTTTCTAATCATCTTTTGAACCATAAACAATTATTTTGAGATCATGATTAATATGAGGAGCTAAACCCCATTGCTGAGGCGATAGAGGAAGCTATTTTTCCAATAAAAAGCGGTATAATCTATTTTATTTAATTTATTGCAATTATTATTATGATTATTTGCCTTGAACTATTATTGAATATGATTTTTATTTGAGTGAATTTGATCTATTTTGATGGAGTATGCTTAGTTTATAGACTCTTGATGCTTCATACTTGGTATTTACAATTATTACTTTTGAAAATCTATTAGTTGCAATATTTTAGAATCAAATTACACGAGAAAATTGCATGAATATAAATATTTGGACCAAATCACTTTGAACTTGGAAAATAGTGGAATCTTAGCCTCAGTGTTCTTTTAATATTGATACCAACTTTGTCAGTGTTTGTTATAATTATTAGTGAGTTTTCTATTTAGTTTTGAATTTAAGTCTAAAGTCATCCTTCACAAGTTCGAGAATCGAATCACTTTTTACCACTATCTACAAATCACATCAGCATGTAGTAGGGCCGTCATGGCATGGAAACGTGGCCAAGCTAGGATTTTGGCATGCGCGGCCGAAAACTAGGGTTTGGCATTAGTTTTGGGCGCGGCCAAAATTAGGGCTTGGCGTTGGGCCAAAGGTTACCACGCGTTGGTTGGCGACCTTGGTCGGCTGAGCGCTGCATCTCAGATGAAAGGGTGGTCGTTGATCATTGCAACCCTTCATTTTGGCATCCAACGGCATGTAGCAGGGCCGACATGGCTTTGGCATGGAAACGTGGCCAATCTAGGATTTTGGCACGGTGGTGCGGCTGGCATGGTTGGCATGCTTTGGCACGGAGACGTGTCTGGCATGGTTTTCCATTGGCACGGTGGTGCGGATGGCGTGGTTGGAATGCCTTGGCGCGTAGACGTGGCTGGCATGGTTGGAATGCCTTGACGCGGAGATGTGGATGGCACGGTATGCCATTGGCACATGTGGTGCGCCTGGCATGGTTGGCATGCCTCGGCACGGAGATGTGTCTAGCATGGTTTTCCATTGGCACGGTGGTGCGGCTGGTATGATTGGCATGCCTTGGCGCGGAGACGTGGCTGGCATGGTTTTTCATTGGCACGGTGGTGCGGTTGGCATGGTTGGCATGCCTTGGCGCGGAGACGTGGCTAGCATGGTTTGTCATTGGCACGGTGGTGCGGCTGGCATGGTTGGCATGCCTTGGCGCGGAGACGTGGCTAGCGTGGTTTTCCATTGGCACGGTGGTGCAGCTGGCATGGTGGTGCGGCTGGCATGGTTGGCATGCCTTGGCGCGGAAACGTGGCTGGCGTGGTTTTCCATTAGCACGGTGGTGCGGCTGGCATGCCTTGGCGCGGAGACGTGGCTGGCATGGTTTGACATTGGCACGGTGGTGCGGCTGGCATGGTTGGCATGCCTTGGATCGGAGATGTGGCTTGCCTGGTTGGCATGCCTTGGCGCGGAGACGTGAATGGCATGGTTTGCCATTGGAACGGTGGTGCAGCTAGCATGGTTGGAATGCCTTGGCGCAGAGACGTGGCTGGCATGGTGGTGCGGCTGGCATGGTTGGCATGCGTTGGCGTGGAGACGTGGCTGGCGTGGTTTGCCATTGGCACGAAGGTGCATCTGTCATGGTTGGAATGCCTTGGCGCGGAGATGTGGCTAGTACGACATGCCATTAGCACATGTGGCGTGGCTGGCATGGTTGGCATGCCTTGGCGCGAAGATGTGGCTGGCATGGTTTTCCATTGGCACCGTGGTGCGGCTGGCATGGTTGGCATGCCTTGGCGCGGAGACGTGGCTGGCATGGTTTTCCATTGGTACGGTGGTGCGGCTGGAATGGTTGGAATTCCTTGGCGCGGAGACGTGGCTGGCGTGGTTTTCCATTGGCACGGTGGTGCGGCTGGCATGGTTGGCATGCCTCGGCCCGGAGATGTGGCTGGCACGGTATGCCATTGGCACATGTGGTGTGGAAATTAGGGTTTGGCCAATCGAAAACCTAATTAGCATTTAAAAAAGGTACCCTGGTAATTTTCTCGCAGACATATTAAAGGGTCTTAATAAATGCGCTTATGTTCTGTGACATCACTTTCTGACTAGGGTTTTACGATTTTAACCCTAAGTTAAAAACCACCATCAACAGGGTTTTTTTTTACTCAATTTTACATTGGCGTTAATTGAGGGAAGAACATAAACAAGGGTGGAGAACTCATCCTAGTTCTTTTCTGTTGTGCACCTGGATGTACAACAACAGGGTTTAGATGATAATTTGAGTAATTGAACTCTTGATTCATAGTGAACCAAGCCTAAATGCTAAACTAAGCTATTATATTCATAAATCTTCTTATAAGAGTTTCATTACAGCGTATGAGAGTATATAACTCAAGCACACTCTTCCTCTCTCTCTTTAAACATCTGACGATCATAAACTATCCACGTGGGTTAATCTAAACCACCTATTACACCCCACTAGATACTACTAAATACCCACACACATACGATACGGGAACCCTTGTACACATGACATTCCACTCCCCTTGAAACCATCCTTGTCCTCAAAGATGAAGGTAAGACAGAACAACTCGAATAACTGACGAAAATTTCAGCTGCCGGGCTTGTATGTGTGTACAAAGGCTGATGTAGATTTCTGACCACCATAAAGCAGTTTCACACATACGATAATGGGCATATGATGACAAGGTCTGGAGCAGTTGCGGTGTGAATTGATCTTGTAGCCTGCATACGAAAAGCCCCAACCTGACTGTGAATGCGCACAAGTATCCCCTCGAGCTGACCATTAGAAGTTGGTTCAAGTTGCTTGATCTTGGAGTTGCCTGGACCACTTTGGCTCTTCAACTACGCTAGAATCTGAAAGTGAAAACTAACCAGCAACACTGATGTGAAGTCCACATTTATCTATTGAACAGTTATTGCACTCTAGAAGCCTGTAGGAAGCAGATGAATTTTGCACTTCCAGTTCAAAAAGACCACCCACATCGTATCATTCCCAGCACATAAAACTTCTAATTGGTTGTAGTCAAACTCTTTCCCGAGATGGTAATTAATAGTCATATGAATTACAATAATTGCTCCAAATGGAACCTTGTAAGTTTGTCACTGAGACTGCTAGAACTACTGCAGGACCCCCTCCTTTGTCTCGTGTTGGATTCCATATCCAAAATGGTATAACCAGGTCTTGCAACTTAGTCTTTTGTGTGATCTTAAATGCCTTTAACTCTGGACCATCCACTGCCATTTCAAGCTAAAGAAGAATCTTGAGAAACAGGCCTTGAAGTACCACCTCCTTATCCAGAAATTTGATCCAGCAATAGCCCGTCAATGGTTGGTAACACAATTCCCACCCCTGTCTTGTTCTCCTCCTAAGGTGAACGTGAGTTAAAACCAATTTCCACTTCGCAAGGACCAGCAACTTTACTTCAATTGAATGGAGAGCACATAAGAGAGCTTGATTTCTCCAGCCTTGATCCATGCCACCCACTGTGGAGCTAGATTCTTCAAGTAGCTCATTAAAAACCCAAGTGAAAACAACACCACCTGTTATATTCCACAACCCAGATGGAACCAATCGGAATCTCCACCTCAAGTAGCCTACCCACGTCAAATTTTTAGGAATCTGAAATACCTCGACTAAGATCTGAGTTCCCTTTAGAATACCCACTGGCATCATACAACTACTGGAAACATAAGGTACATGTAATAAGTAACCGAATCTCGAGAATAGTGAAAAACTCTCACACTTGTGGGAACTGAGAAAATGATCATCGACAGATAGTGAAACTCCTGGAAAAAGTTTTGATAGCATACTTGTATGCCCATGTTCAACAAAAATAACCCTCAACAATTCACCAAGTAGAATATCACCTCCTCGTCTAGCAATTAGAAGCATTAATAACTCGTAGAAAACCACTGCAGTAGAAGGAAAAACTACATCGTTTGTACCACAAGTAAAACTCCACAAGGAATATAACAAGAAAATTTCCGAGTACTAGATGAAGTCAAGACTTTGATCACTTTATTAGAACATGCAGTTGCTGGGTCAAAAACTTCTTTGCGAATACAACCAACACCTAAAGACTCAAACTGACGAATCGAAATCGCATTAGGAAAAACATATACTTCAGCTGCAAAAGAAATTCTTCCTTTTACCATACATCAAGCATTTAAGGAGACAATTCATAAGCATTTTTAATCTCACACATTAGCAGGCACATAGACAATTGAGTATTCGGTGTTATATTATTTCCTTGTGACCATTTCGAAAACAACTGACCCCTATCACCAGTTGTAACAAACTCCAGGACAACAGAATTTTGAAACAACCATTTCAATCGATACCCATGTCTTTTAATTACCTTGTAAACACAATTTCTATTGCACTCATTCATGAAAATCAACTCAATAAGAACAATCAAGACGGAACTATGAGTATCAAAACCAATTCTATAAGCATCAACAAAATTAAAGTACCCTCTGTCACGATCAAATACGGAACCAGTGTAAACAAAAGAAGGATAGGAACAAAAAACACCATCATTCCTGCTCCGCAATACAGTCTCAAGCATCCTATCCAACCAAATTGTGTCTCTTTTTGACATTTGAACAAACAACATTTGAGCAGTACTAAAAACACCCCCATTAGTTAGTCTACAAAAAATTGAATCACCAGACCATGAATATGCCCAGTACCCATTCTTAGAGAGTAGATCATACACAGAATTTCCGTCACATTCACCCATTAAAATTGAACACCCATATAGTGCATAAGAACATGAAGTAATTGTAGAAAAACAAAATTCATAAAAACCAGCTAAATAACAAAACCTCTGAATAAGGTTGATATACTTTCCTGGATCAAAAGTGATACGAGAATAATCGAGAATAATGGAAAAATACTTACCCTATTTGATCTGATATTTCCTTTCAACATTATTCACTTCAGTTTTATCATTTACTGAAAACCGAAAACTCACATCCCAGTTGAATCATCAGCATCGTTTTCAACAAAGAAAAATGGAGGAATCAATTGTAAATCGGAAGAATCATCTTCTTCATCGAGAGAATCACCTTCTTCAACAACACCAGTAGGAATTGATTTGATTTCCTCAGATGTCGAGACCGTGAAATCACCTAATGAAATAATAGACTCTTCAATGGTTGAGGTTGATTTTGAAAACCCATTTAAACCCTTATCTGAATCGGTTTTAGAACCAGAAATTGGATCTGAATATAAAATTGAATTTGTAGTAGTAACCGAAACAGAATTTGGAGTAATATCTTCATTGAATTCACATACCAATTTGTCAACGAAAACCTCCTCCTCCTTCTTCATAGATTCAAGATTCACAACTTCATCAACAATTTCTGCTTCTGATTTTGGTGGTAGAAATGATTCCCACTTGCTCTTAGCAATGGAGATGAGATATTCTATTAGCATAAGATTTAAACCTCGAGTTGGTGAATTTACATCGTTCAGCAGCTCTTGACGTTTCCTCTTTAATTCACATAAATGCAGATAAGCGTTATTTTGCGTCACTAATTGATTCCTCAAATTGGAAAAAAAAATTGGATAAATTTGTGCGGAAAGAAACGGCTCTGATGCCAATTTTCGTGTACCTGGATGTACAACAACAGGGTTTGGATGATAATTTGAGTAAGTGAACTCTTGATTCATAGTGAACCAAGCCTAAATGCTAAACTAAGCTATTCTATTCATAAATGTTCTCATAAGAGTTTCATTACAGGGTATGAGAGTATATAACTCAAGCACACTCTCCATATCTTTCTCTTTCAATATCCGACGATCATAAACTATCCACGTGGGCTAATCTAAACCTCCCATTACACCCCACTAGATACTACTAAATACCCACACACATACGATACGGGAACCCCTGTACACATGACATTCCACTCCCCTTGAAACCATCTTTGTCCTCAGGGATGAAGGTAAGACAGAACAACTTGAATATCTGACGAAAAGTTCAGCTTCCAGGCTTGTATGTGTGTATAAAGGCTGATGTAGCTTTCTGACCACCATAGAGCAGTTTCACACATACGATAATGGGCATATGATGACAATGTCTGGAGCAGTTGCAGTGTGAATTGATCTTGTAGCCTGCACACAAAAATCCCCAACCTGACTGTGAATGCGCACAAGTATCCCCTCGAGCTGACCATTAGCAGTTGGTGCAAGTTGCTTGATCTTGGAGTTGCCGGGACCAGTTAGACTCTTCAACTGCGCTAGAATCTGAAAGTGAAAACTAACCAGCAACACTGATGTGAAGCCCACATTTATCCATTGAACAATTATTGCACTCCAGAAGCCCGTAGGAATCAGATGAATTTTGCACTTCCAGTTCAAAAAGACCACCCACATCGTATCATTCCCATTACACAGAACTTATAATTTGCTGTAGTCAAACTCCTTTCCGAGATGGTAATTAATAATCATATGAATAACAATAATTGCTCCAAAATAGAACCTTGTATGTGTTGTAGTGACCATTAGGGAGTTTTTCACTGCGACTGCTGGCATTACTGCGGGACCCTCTCCTTTGTCTCGTGCTAGATTCCATATACAAAATGGTATAACCAGGTCTTGCAACTTAGTGTTGTGTGTGATCTTAAATGCCTTTAACTCTGGACCAGCCACTGCCATTTCAAGCTGAAGAAGAATCTTGAGAAACAGGCCTTGAAGTACCACCTCCTTATCCAAAAATTTGATCCAGCAATAGCCCGCCAATGGTTGGTAACACAAGTCCCACCCCTGTCTTATTCTGCTCCTAAGGTGAACGTTAGTTAAAACCAATTTCCACTTCGCAAGGACCAGCAACTTTACTTCAATTGGGAGAGCACATAAGAGAGCTTGATTTCTCTAGCCTTGATCCATGCCACCCACTGTGGATCTAGATTCTTCAAGTAGCTCATTAAAAACCCAAGTGAAAACAACAACACCTGTTATATTCCACAACCCAGATGGACCAATCGAAATTTCCACCTCAAGTAGCCTACCCACAACAACATTTTAAGAATCTGAAAATACCTATACTAAGATCTGAGTTCCCATTAGAATACCCACTGGCATCATACAACTTCTGGAAACATAAGGTACATGTAATAAGTAACCGAATCTCGAGAATAGTGAAAAATTCTCACACTTGTGGGAACTGAGAAAATGACTATCGACAGATAGTGAAACTCCTGGAAAGTTTTGAAAGCATAGTTGTATGCCCATTTTCAACAACAATAACCCTCAATAATTCACCAAGTAGAATATCAGCTCCCCGTCTAACAATTAGAAGCATTAATAACTCCTAGAAAACCACTGTAGTAGAAGGAAAAACTACATAGTTTGTGCCACAAGTCAAACTCCACAATGGAATATGACAAGAAAATTTTCGATCACTAGCTGAAGTCAAGAATTTGGTTACTTGATTAGAACATGCAGTTGTTGGGTCAAAAACTTCTTTGCGAATACAACCAACACCCAAAGACTCAAACTGACGAATCGAAATCGCATTAGGCAAAACATAATTCAGTTGCAAAAGAAAATTTTCCTTTTCCTATACATCAAGCATTTGAGGAGACAATTCATAAGCATTTTTAATCTCACACATTAGCAGGCACATAGACAATTGAGTATTCGGTGTTATATTATTTCCTTGTGACCATTTCGAAAACAACTGACCCCTATCACCAGTTGTAACAAACTCCAGGACAACAGAATTTTGAAACAACCATTTCAATCGATACCTATGTCTTTTAATTACCTTGTAAACACAATTTCTATTGCACTCATTCATGAAAATCAACTCAATAAGAACAATCAAGTCAGAACTATGAGTATCAAAACCAATTCTATAAGCATCAACAAAATTAAAGTACCCTCTGCCACGATCAAATACGGAACCAGTGTAAACAAAAGAAGGATAGGAACAAAAAACACCATCATTCCAGCTCCGTAATACAGTCTCAAGCATTTTATCCAACCAAATTGTGTTTCTCTTTGACATTTTAATAAACAACATTTGAGCAGTACTAAAAACACCCCCATTAGTTAGTCTATAAACAATTGAATCACCAGACCATTGATCTGCCCCGTATCCATTCTTGGAGAGTAGCTCATACACAAAATTTCCATCGCATTCACCCATTAAAATTGAACACCCATATAGTGCATAATAACATGAAGTAATTGTAGCAAAACCAAATTCATAAACACCATCTAAATAACAAAACCTCTGAATAAGGTTGATATTTCCTGGATCCAAAGTGATACGAGAAGAATCGAGAATAATGGAAAAACACTTACCCCATTTGATCTAATATTTCCTTTCAACATTATTCACTTCAGTTTTATCAAGAACTGAAAACTAAAAACTCACATCCTCAGTTGAATTATCAGCATCGTTTTCAATGAAGAAAAATGGAGGAATCAATTGTAAATCGGAAGAATCATCTTCTTCATCGACAGAATCAAGAGAATCACCTTCTTCAACAACACCAGTAGGAATTGATTTGATTTCCTCAGATGTCGAGACCGTGAAATCACCAAATGAAATAACAGACTCTTCAATGGTTGAGGTTGATTTTGAAAACCCATTTAAACCCTTATCTGAATCGGTTTTAGGACCAGAAATTGGATCTGAATCTAAAACTAAATCTATAGTAGCAACCGAAACAAAATTTGGAGTAATATCTTTACTGAATTCAGATACCAATTTGTCAACGAAAACCTCCTCCTACTTCTTCGTAGATTCAAGATTCACAACTTCATCAACAATTTCTGCTTCTGATTTTGGTGGTAGAAATGATTCCCACTTGCTCTTAGAGATGGAGATGAGATATTCCATTAGTAGAATATTTAAACCTCGAGTTGGTGAATTTACATCGTTCAGCAGCTCTTGACGTTTCCTCTTTAATTCACATAAATGCAGATAAGCGTTATTTTGCGCCACTAATTGATTCCTCAAATCCCTAATAGATTGAATAAAATAATCCCTAGATTGATATGAACAAAATTTGGATAAATTTGTGCAGAATAAACGGCTCTGATGCCAATTGTTATGTACCTATATGTACAACAACAGGGTTTGGATGATAATTTGAGTAAGTGAACTCTTGATTCATAGTGAACCAAGCCTAAATGCTAAACTAAGTTATTCTATTCATAAATCTTCTCATAAGAGTTTTATTACAGGGTATGAGAGTATATAACTCAAGTACACTCTCCCTCTCTCTCTCTCTTTCAATATCCGACGATCATAAACTATCCACGTGGGCTAATCTAAACCACCCATTACACCCCACTAGATACTACTAAATACCCACACACATATGATATGGGCACCCCTGTACATATGACATTTTCTAATGTTGTTATTTAACCTTTTCTATCATAGGTATTTCTTTGAAGTGTTCGCAAAGAAAGGTTTTCAGGAGAACAAAGTATCTTTAAGATATGAATCCCTTGCTCGGGCTCAGTGTCTTAAATCGATATTACTGGGGAATTTGTGATTGTTGTTCTAGGTATCCAATTTAGAGTTTCTATCCCAGTTTCTTTTGGTTTTTCACTTTTTATGAGTTTCTCAATTTGTTTCCTGTGAGGACACAAGTCAAGGAGCCTGGATAGTCCTTGCCAAAATATGTTGTGGGTCTCCTTAATCTTTTTAGTACACAAATTGTTTAGTTTCCTTTCTTTATGTTGTGGCTTACTACATTTTCTCGACATTGGTTGCTTAAAAATTTGGCGGGAGGTGTCTTTTAGAGTGAAGAATTGCTGGAGGAACTTGCAGAAGCATGCATTTGGATCTGCTAGGAATACCTCACACACCTGAAATTGTTGAACGAAGAAGGGGAGTAATTTTGTGTTTCGTGAATTACTCAGGCAAGACCTTGATATTGAAAGTTCTTGCAGAGTGCAAGAATGGTCATGCTTTCTGAGTCAAGCTCTGATTAAGCTCATGGCTACTGGAACTATTTATCTTATCCAACGGGAAGATAGTTATTTTATGCAGAAATCAAAATTTCCTTGAATCACAGAATCAAAGAGGTATAATCGATTTCAATTGTTTCTCCATCAACACGACTGCTAATGTTGTTGTTGGATTTTCAAGCAAGCGGACAGATCTGGTATGTACCTAACTTACAACTTTTGACCAGTGTGTAAATTCTTATTATGTTTTTCTTCTAGTTTGAAGTTTATATTGTGATTCTCATCTAACTGGCTTTCATTATGTAGAACTGTAGATTACAAAAACAAGAATAATATGTGAATCTATGGCATAGTTCCAGCTGGTACGATATTCTGTTAAGCAAGTCTTGAATTAATTTCAAGTTGTCCTAAGAATTTCAATAGGTACATCTTCACCACCCTATGATCCTTACTTCTGATTGCTGAACAATTTTAATATATATGATTTTGATGACAACAGAAAATGAGGGAACAAACTGTACCCGTCCAAGAAGGAATGAGAGAAGAGCTTCGTTAATCTCAGGACCAATACCCTCTTATGCTATTATATAAAGTGAAAAAATAAATGGTTCTCAGTAGATGGTATGTAACACCAATTTCTAAAAATAAAAATACATAATGATATACTGCCTTTATATAAATCTGCGACATAAGAAATCTTGGAGTGCTACCAATGGAAAGGTTAGTGGTTTCTTGGATTTAATTTATCAGTTGGATTACAGTTCAAAGGAAGAAAGAAGCGGATGCTCGCTTTGATATGAAGAACACACTTGTCCAGAAAAAGTATGTCTTATAACTTGAAAATGGCTTAGGTTCTTTGTGTAAAGAAGTTTTATCCCTAAATATACTGACCCTCACCATATAATACACTCATATATGCATATCCTTATGTTTTTGTGGTTTCTGTTTATGTAGTTATAACATTCCTTTGGTGGCGGACATTCATTTTGCTCCTATTGCATTGCGAGTTGCTGAATGTTCAAGATTCGTGTCAACCCTGGGAATTTCTGTAACTAGTTCACTTCATTTCTATTGCATTTTATATAGATTATAGATATAGTTGCTGAGATATTTGTATGCAGCTGATAGACGGGTTCAGTTTGAGCCGTTAGAATACACAGAAGATGACTACCAGCAGGAGCGTGAGCACATTGAGCAGTTCAGTTTAGCTCATTCCTTATGGTAGTTAACCTATTAGGTTAAATTCCCTCAAACCGTACGTTTATTGCTTACACTTAGATGTGTTAAGTAATAGCCTAAACTATGCATGATATACTGTGATTTTCCTTGAGATTTCCATGGGAATGCATGCAGAATCCATACAACATTCCGTTTTTCACTAGACAATTACAAGGTCTTTTAGCTAATTGAGATTTTGGACTTTATATTTACCTATATTTATGAACAACTGCTCATTTAGCTTTTGCTGGTAGTTCAAGCTTTGATGTTTCTCGCAACTGCTCATTTAGCTCTAAATTAACTTAAAGAAGCATAAAAAAGTTTGCATAGGAAAAGTTTTCTTTACATTTGGTCCATTGTAGTCATCTTATAACCATTTAGTATTCATATAGTTTTCAACTTCATTGCATGATACGAGATTTTCTATGTGGATCTAATGTTTAAATGGTATATTTACAGGATTCAGAAACACCAATAGCCAAATAGCAGCATCTTTTACAGATGGGATGAGCTGAGACGCAACAAAGAAGAGATTATTGTTGCTTGGGGTGCTAGGGATGAGATGAGACGCATTAGATGTATACTTCTACAAACCAATGGTTAATTGGAAAGCCTTACACTTGTTGCTTATGAAGGTAGTCATCTTTTGTATTTACCTATTTTCAAGCATTAAGTCAGTCCTGGAAAAAAGGCTTGTTATCGGTTCACATAATATATTTTGGGCATTTTATTTCTTATCTTCAATTTATTACTGTTAATTATGTTGCTTGTATGCGATTCTACGAACCTGAAAGACATCTTTTGATCACAGTGAAAACTCTTAGTTGGAGACATTGTATCTTACTAACCTCTTTGTTGCGTTGTGCTTGTGTATGCTAGGCAATGTGAACGGTTGTTAGCACATATCAAGCAGCTAGTGGTGCAGGTGCTACTGGAATGGAAGAGTTTGAATTCCAGTTCGTTATTAATCTTATTAAATCAGGTATATTGTTCAACTTTTCTTCGGAGTGACCACTGCCTCTTGGTTTGTTTTTACATGCCCAGATATGTGAAGGTTGCTTTATGGTTGATAATTTATCATTCTTTCTCATTCCTTAAAAACGGAAGAGTAAATCCATGTTTGCTCTCATCCAACACCAGAATTTTGGATCTCTACCGCAGAACTAAATGTCTTTCTGTTTGATGTTAAAACAGTGACCAAGGTCCAAGATTGGACAAGGAAGTAACTCAATGTTCATTGGTGTATGTCTTTTTTTTTTTTACTTGTCATTCTTTTTCATAGGTATACAGAATAACTTATGAATTGCCTAAGTTCAATGATAGTTTTTAGAATTTAATGTATGAATTGGTCATGTATTACCTAAGTTCTTTTCCGTTTCTTTTGATTGAAATATTTCTTTGTTCAATATACATTAATGTCTTTTAGAATCTTATGATTATATGTTTTGATTGTTTTGCCTAAGAAAAACTGGAGAATTTCAGTGAATTTCCTGTTATAGGGGAACTTTTGCGGGTCAATACCTGATGTTTACCAGGTCAAAACCGAATTTTTACTTGATTTCCTGGTTTTGACCTGGTCAAAACCACTATTTTTTTTGTTGTTGCAAAAAATTCGCAACTGCTGCTAACAGTTGTAATCATCTAATTTCGCAACAGTTTGAAACTGTTGCGACCGAAAATTCGCAACTGCTTATGAGCCGTTGCGAAAATTTGCAGCATCGACTTTCATAACAGAATGGAACTGTTGCAACCCCGCTTTGCAACTGAACTATGCCGTTACAAATCACTGAAAATAGTGTAGTGAGACCTCATTACTAAAACCTAATGATTTAAGAGATTTTAAAAGGAATTCCCAATTGACTCTATCGAAAGCTTTTGATTCTCAATCTTGATTCCTAAATCCCTTGTGTTTTGTTTTTGTTTTAAAAGAATGTATTATTTCGTGCGCTACAACTATGTTATCAGAGATTTTCCTAGACGAGAGAAAGGCAAATTGTAAAGGAGAGATTATTTTGTTTAACTGAGGTTTAATTCTATTAGCTAGGATTTTTGTTATTAGCTTATATATAGTATTACAGAGACCAATTGGGCGAAAATGACTAGGGTTTTTAGGTTGTTTCAGCTTGGTAATTAAGAAAATATGAGTTTCATTTAGTTCAAGATTCATTAATTTAGTCCGATTTTTTTTGACATGTGGCGATTACTTGAGTTCCCATTGTTCCCTAGTTATTTTTAAAGAAGCTAGCAGGGAAAACATCAGGTCCCGGAGATTTATTTGGTTTCATATTTTAAGGACTAGAAAGTTTTCCTCAGGATTAGGAATAACAAGAATGTTCATATTATCAATATATGAGATACCCGGATTTATATTATCAAAAATGTCATCAAAGGTCGACAAATCAGAACTAGTTTAGGAGAAGAGGGTTTGAAAATAGTCAGACAAGGTCTCACTAATTTCATCTCTGTTACATATTACTATGTTTTGATTATTTGTTAGACATTTTATGTTATTCCATTTACGTCGTCTTAAAGATTCGTATGAAAACATTTACTATTTCTTTCTCCTAACTCTATAAGGTTATCTCTAGACCGTTGTTTGGATATAGCTTCTTGGGTTGCACACAACTTTTCTAATTTCGAGAATTTTTCCTTTAATTTTTTTGTTGATGTTCTGTGACTCTACTATACTTAAGTCTTTCTCTCTCACACATAAATCTAGTGATTTTCTTAGTAGGTATGCCAAAAATATTTTTCTTTCAATTCATCAAGTTGATACCTAAGGATTTCAGGTTTGTTACTAATTCTGAAGAAGGATCTTCAGTTGAAAAGGTTTGGGTCCACTTCTCTTATTTGTAAAACCATATTTTCTCCCCATAAACTGCTAAGAGCTCACCTAACTTCCCAAGGTTTTAAAATATCAGTAGAGAAGATTTTAGCAAGAATGTTGTTTTGCTTAATGCCAAAATCTCTGATGAACTCAAGTGGAGTAGGAAGTACACCTGAGTTGCTATGGTTGGCATAACACTGCGCTAAGGATAAGCCATTAAGATGCCTATACAAATTGAGATGATCACCCATTGCAGCAGAAGAAGAGAAAAACAAAAACACAAAGCAGTACAAGAAGATGGTAATAACAAGGATCTTAAGAAGACTTATAAAAAGGTTTGCGAAGAAAAAGGAGGGAAGGTAAAGACAGACCCGTGAATGTTGTTAAAAACTAAAAGTAATATAAATACATGACCAATTCAAAATCGACAACAAACTCTAATTCAAATTTTTGAAAGAAGAACCTACTACAAGTGAAAGAACATATCAGTGAAGTTTGACTATATCAAGATTAGGGAGAAGTGACTACCTAGTATCAGAGACAGTCGAGCAAAACAGGTAAGAAGTGGACAGTACTATGGTCTCAAAGGTTAATGAAAATTTTAAATAAAGAGCAAAGTAGTTTTCTGATGGGGTACGAAAGTTGGGTATCCCTTAACCAAATTACACATGAATGAAAGGGATAAACAAATCAGTTCTAATGGGTAGAATAATAAATTAGTTTATTTAGTCAAAATATTAACCTAATACATCAGTTGATTATTTATTTAAATGAAATTAATACACTTAGACATGTATCAGATACCAACACAGAGGTATTATTAGATTGCAAATAGAAGTGCAGGATCCTCTAGGAGAATAAGAAAAGATGGTCTAAATTTTCCGTGTGGAAAGCAAAAACCTATTAGATATAACTTGCATGCACTTAAATGCTAGGAAAGCAAAGAGTTTTTCTAAGCTTATTTAAGGCCTAAAAGATCACACAGGATAGTAAGGATTATAGAGAGTGAAATAAAGTAAAGAAAACATAGAACTATGGCTTGCAATCACAAAATTGTTCCTAAAGATGCTCGTATATCCTCAACTAGGGTTATGCGATGTAGAGATAATCATCTACATAGACTTCATTAATTTGTGTGTTTGAACTGTGATGGTGAGACCTTTCTTTTTCCAGAGCAGGCGAAGTGGTTGGCACATTGTAACACGAGCAGAAAAGAAAATGATAAGTTGGATCCTAAAGCTAAGGCTAGAATTTAAGTTAAGATGGAGCAAGGGATACCTCTAAATGTACTAGTTTATCAATCTGAGATGCCTTCGAGGTTTAATTATGAATATATTTTAAGGACGGAGGCTCGTTATTAGAGAAAGATGGGAAAGGGCCATTATGAAGAAGCAAAAAGAGAATAAGCAGAAGAAGAGATGAAACAGTAGTGGCCTTAGCAGAAATCAGGAGGGTTGCTTAATCTAAGTTTGTTCTTGGTATGTTTAATCATGTTAATTTTATTTCTGGTTATCTTGGTATGTTTATAAGGTACTCTCTGTAATTTTTTTATATAAGTTTGTTATAGGAATCTCCGTGTATAAATGTTGACTCTATGAGTGTCTATTATCTATATTTATGGTTATTTCTATGAATTTCTAAGTTGGTGTCTATTCCAAAGATATAAAGATAATGTTAATTGTTTTTTGATGAAACTGTTCGGTTTTAAGTTAGCCTAGTCAGAAAATCACTACTGAGATATTCTCACTCAAAAAGCACAAACAGAGAATTAGAGAATTTAAAGAATACAGATCTATACATATCTGAATAAAACACTAAGGAATTCATTAATTTTTCTTTTAAAATCCTAATGAAATTAAGAAAGGCTTGCCGGAATTCGAAGTTAGGGGGTTACCGACTAGAAAAATTAAATCTAAAAGGCCAGAAATAATATCCACTATAGCATATCCAATTTCTCTCATTCCAAATACCACAGAAGATTTGAGACCTCCTCAGGGTATCGAAATCTTGAAAGGAAGAACCTAAAAGAATCCTATCCTATCCAAGTGCACACAAGTTAGAAAATCAGGCAGAAGTCAAAATCAAGCAAAAGAGGAAATCAATTTTCCTTGATAAAGAAAGATATTTCACATGTCAATTGATCATCCTGTTTGGTTTCTAAGGGTTCAAAAGAGCTAGATTAAATAAGACTCACTATTATCCTAAGAAGGATTAGCCGAGAGAATCATAGATAAAAAAAATCGAGTGGACTATCATACATACATATGCAGAAGAAATGTTTATAAGATCAATTTTATGCAATCAGCCAAAATCATAAATTTTTATAAAGCAAAGGATTTGTAAGCAGAGATCAATAACCCCTTTTGAAAATTAAAGGGAGAAGAAGATTCCAACTGAATAGATCAAAACAGATAGGAGTTTCGAAAACAAAGAAAATATTTGGGTTTTGAGAAAAAAATTGGATCACATTTGCAACCGTTGCCTATCAAGATTCTACCATTCCATTACCCCTTTCAAGCTAAGGATTTAGACACAAGAAAACGGATTACTCACTATGCATTTTAATTGCAGGAATTTTGGAAAAAAAAATTGGAGGAAAAGAGCCGTTAGACAAGAGACATATCTTTTTCTTTTGTTTTTGTTTTTTTTTGTGTGTGGAAAAGATTGTATGTCTGGATATTAGATTTTGAAATTATCAGTGTGGTTCCATGCTTATTAGACTGACCTTCGTGTCTGAATCAACAACAGACAACGACACCATCTTTAACAATTACCCCATTATCTTTTCCACCATCTACTAATAGCAAAACTTCCATTTTGATCTCCCAAATTCGTCAGAAGAATAAGAACAGGGAAAGAAAAGAAGAGAAAAAGAATACAGAAGAAGAAAAAGAAGAGAAAATGAATTTCTCTTACGCTCGGTCGTGGATAAGACCACTGAAAAATACCTAGACACCCATAGATTTGATAAGAGCAGCCCTAGTTGGCTAGATGATAAAAGACTATTTTTCCCTTCTTACCAATCTGATGAAATCTTTTTCGTCCGGTATCTGAATGACACGTTCGAGTAGTCCATTTCGGCTATCTTTTCGATATCTATTTAATGATACTAATTTCATTTATAGATTATTGTTAGATTAATTTTTATTAATTAACGTTCGTGTTAGTCTAATCGATTTATTTGCGGTTAAATCACGTCTTGACTGGTCCAATAGTGTTGACGAGATTGAGTTTATATATAGAGTGTGTAATAAATTTACCGATGCCTTAGCAAAAGTAGCCAAGAAACACAATCTTCGTGGGGAATAGTGCTTACATCCACCAGATGTCTTAATTTCTCACCTAGATAATGATGTAAGATTATGATCTGTTCAACATGAAGGTTTCTTTATTTTAAAAAAAAAATGACTGACTTCGAATTAATACCCTGGCTTGATTGGGGTATACCCAAACTAATTGGGGTATACCCAATAAGACAAAATATGGTCATTATGAAATAAAACCAAGCCACCCCTTAACCTTGTATTTTATAAATGGCTAAAATTCCCCCACAATGATTAGCACTAATTTAATTAAAATGATTAGATTAGTTAAATTAGTTAGTTGATTTGTAAGTTGGGTTTTAAAAATAATTTAGAGAGAGAAGTAGAATGAAGTAGTAGAGGAAGTTTTGGAGGGAAAAAGTTAGGATTTTTGAGAAATTTGTGATATGAGTGATTCAAATCGTGATTTTGAAGTGGGGGAGTCTTATAACTTTCCTCCTACATATGAGTACTTGTATGATGATATACCAAACCATGATCAAATGGATTACATGCATGACCGTCACTTTTATTTTCCTCAAACTCATGATGGGTATGGAAGTGATGAATATCTTGAGCCAAACATAGAATCCAATGACCAAGAAGAAGAGAATGGAGCTACAAGTAACAGGTAGTCAACATACGTGGTGAAGATTGTGATTTTTCCATGCAAATGATGGATTTATTTTTTCACTTTTGCTGCACAGGGTCGGCAGGGTCGACGCTTGTTGATCATGCCGACCAAACACGGCGGTGTGGTTTGTATTTCAACAACATACCGACTTTTCATGAGTAGTATTCGTGTCGGCAGGGTAGAAAATCTACATCATGCCGACTTTCACTTTTACAACACAAAAGCCGTTACTTGAAAATGCTTAAGCCGACATTTTCAAGTTTTAGAACCTTGCCGACTCTATTCTGGTCGGCACTGTTAAATTTTTATTAGGTGATGGTTGTTTGCAGTCGGCAGTGTTTTATATGTCGACCTTGCCGACCTTGGTAATACATATCAACTAACTTTTGATGTCTTGTAGATTGTTGCATTGGTACCGATAACGAATCATCCTCAAGCTCAGAAAATTTGGGGTCCTGATACTTACGCACATTACGCTAATGATTTGGAATGGGAGGATAAAAATGACGCGGTCAAATGGATTGTTGATAAAGCAAAAGAGAAGTTGTGCGTTCTAGTGAAAAACACCCAACAAAAATCTACGCGGTTTGAAATGGTATGCAAGTGTTATGGGTCGCTGGACGAAAGTCACAAGAGAAAGGGTTATGTGTATGATAAGAAGACGACTAGGGTGTACAAGACGAAGTCAAAGAAGTGTGGATGCCCATTCAAGATTATTTTTTTGGGGAACAAAGAGACCGACAACGTATGGAGAATGAGTAGAGTTGATGTTGGTTGGCATAACCATAAAGATCCGGAAACTCTTGTTGGGCATTGTCAAGTTGCCAAGTTGAAATCACACGAGTTCGAACAAGTAAGAACAAGTTGGGGAATTAAACCAAGCAAGCTCCTTAGTAAGTTCAAGAGGGACGACCCGCATAATCTTTCTTCATTGTCTACAATTTATGCGGCCAAGGAAACTATTAAAAGAATTGAATGGGATGGAAGAAAGGTGATGGAAAAATCACAATGGTTAATACACAAATACAACTACACGGTGAGACACCATGAGTCATCGGAGGGGAAGGTGGATCGTATTTTTCTTGCGCACCCCGATATGATTCAATTGGCGCGTTGCTTTTACCAAGTTTTGTTCATGGATTGTACTTATAAGACGAATAGGTACAACATGCTTTTGTTGAGAATTGTTGGGAAAACCTCGGATAAGCAATCGTTCACGGTGGCATGGTGTTTTATGTATTGTGAGAAGGATGATAGCTATATTTGAGCATTGGAAACTTTGAAGCTTCTCTACCACGAAGGCGAGACTCCCGGGGTTATAGTCACCGACAATGAGCAAGCAATAATGAATGTCGTGAGGATAGTCTTTCCCAATGCACAAAATTTCCTTTGCACTTGGCATATACAATGCAATCTTAGAAAGAATTGTATAAGTCATATCCAAAAACCGAAGGCAAAGAAAGGAACTAAACGTGAAAAAGAGGAAGATGAACGTCTTAGCAAACTAACTAAAGAGGAGCGAGAGAAGGAGAAAGAGAAAGAAGACGAAGAATGGAAAGAAGGTGAGATCAAGTTTGGGTTATTCATGAAAGAGTGGTATAAGGTGGTTTGGTCGATGAGTGTTGCGAGATATGAGATAAACTTGAAGGAGTTCGAGGAAGACTGGGGGACTAATTACCCCAAAGTAGTGGAATATTGCAAGAAACAATGGTTGAGGCCATACAAAGAGGGGTTTGTATATGCTTTTACCTATGACTATAAACATTTCAAACTTGAATCCACAAGTATGATAGAGCAAAAGATGGAAATTGTGGGTACAACTCCCTCCAATTATTCAAGAGTTCGTTATTGGTACCGACGACGTCCCAAAAGATGGAAATTGTGGGTTTCACGTTGTCTCGCAAAAATTGGGACACCTAAGTGGAGCGGTTGAGTATAATCTCACCCAATGCAAATACATAAGAAAGAAGATGGCCGCCCGATTAGAAAACGACAAGGAGTTTCATATCTCAATGATGCTAGAAGGTTCCATGGAGGACAAAGAAACAACTTTTAAAGATTTGCTAACTAGTGTTAAAGGCCCAAAGGGAAATGCACCGGTCAAATGGGAGCATTGGAGGAGAATGCCGGAGTGTGTCCATCTATTGGCGGATACATGGAATTGCGTGGTACATTTTTTTAGTAAGGGACTTTCTATAGCATTTGCACCGAAACATGCGGTTTGCATGGAGAAACTCAAGCATAGAAGAATTGTCATGGCTTTGGTGGATAAAAATAATTTTATTGGTCTACAACTTAACAAGGAATTTCCATTACCTCCTCTTTGTGGGTTTAATTTTTGGGAGAAGTTCACAAACAACAAGAGCAAGGAATGGATGAAACTTTATGAGGACAACATGGACCTTTGGAATGTTTTAGATGAGTCTAAGGAATGTCCCATAAATTTGAATAAAGGAGGTTTAATAGATTTGAATGAACTCCCTCCAATAGATTTGAGTGATGATTGATTATGGTAGGAACTAAAGAATCCTTTTGGAGTACTTTTGTAATCGCATTCGTGTTTTGTGTAATGTACTTTAGCGTACTACAAATGAATGAAATGGATGTGGTTTTTCTTTTGTATACTCCTTTGGTCGGCAATGTATTTCTCACACGACCCTTCCGGCCTTCCCAGGGTCGGCATGTTATTAATTCGTCAGGATGCCGGCTGCACTGCATGAAAGCACAGGAAAATAGGCATGGGATGGTCGGCAAGGTTTTTCCCTCTTACAGTGCCGACTGTCCCAGGGTCGGCAGGGTTTTGGTTTCGTCAGGTTGCCGACTTTTATCTGGTCGGCATGGTTTATGAGGATAACCACGTCGATCAAAACAGAAAAAAAATTATTTTATGGATGTTCTCATACATTATAGTCGGCAGGGTGTATTAGGAAAAACCTGCCGACCGTGCATCCGCCGGCATGGTTTGTAAACTCTTAAGTGCCGACTATGAAGCAGCCGAAACGCTTTTAATTTAGTTCCGACTTTACATCGAATACAAACCTTAATTAAAGAATTCGACGTTAAAAACTTAACCCTAACACATTTGGGACATAGATAGTATCTTTTTTCCGGTACACAATTTCTTAGGAGAGGTAATTAGCTTCATCTTATCGTCGCAACATGGATCTGTGCATGGTAGAAGGTTGATTTTAGCAACTTCATACGGAGCTAGGCGCTCATCTATCTAATAGAAAAACCCACAACAAGTGCATTTTGAAGCATACGGCTGATATACACCTCCTATTGCAGCTTTCATGAGAAATAAGAATCCCTTACAACCTTCAATAGTGCATTTGCTTCCTTCAAAGGGACAATCGTTTGAAAAATGACCACTCAGTGTACAAAGACTACAAATATTTGGTTGTGTTGCACTTGAAACTTCCATTCTTTATGCAAGGTTGAAGATGAAGTTGAGAATGCTTTTATAATAACAACACACCTAATATCTTGATTTTGAAATTTATAGCCGTTGAGCATTCAATGGCTTGTACTTTATACTTAAGAAGTAATATTTTTATACTACTAACATTTAGGTTGGCAGGGTCGAGCTTAAAAACCATGCCGACTACCTAGCCCTGACAGCACAATAGCATATAGCCTGGGATGGTCGGCAAGGTCGAGCTTACAAACCATGCCGACTTACTGCAGCTCTAATACTATCTAAAACTGCACAAAAAAGAATAACTTCTAAAGCAACTGAAACTGAAAATTAACATAAGTTTAACAAGTCTAAAACCAAAAACTAACAGTTCAAAACATAATGTAAGAGTTCAAACCACAAACTAGGTTTCTAAACCAAGTGAAACATAAAAAAAATTTAAGCATTTCATGGATCCTTCTCATTGTTGTTATCTTCCTCCACATCACTAGCTTTTTCACCATCACTAGCTTTTTCACCAGCATCAACTTTTTCTTTTCCCTTATCTGGACCTATGTAGTCACCGACCTCATTGTAATAGGGGTTCACTCCAGAAAAGTCAGATGCCCTGAAAAAACTCCTTGGATCAACCTCCTCTCCTTCCTCCTCCTCTGATGTGCATTCTTCATAGTTGAGGGGATTGCTTGGACTCTCCATAAACCTTAGAAATTCTTCAGGATCTTCCTTACCCATCAGAAGTAACATTCTTACAGGGCAATTTTTTTTCAGTTTCATCTTTAGGATCTTCTAAACCAGGATAAATCCTGTCAATAAATTCCAATAACTCTGCTGCATTGCTAACAATACAAGGATATCTTCTATTTTTTCCTCTGGGAACCTAAACAATACACAAATAAGAGATATTAAAACAAACAACACTGTTGAACATACGATATTGTTCGATACATGAATTTGGATAAAAATTTTCTTCTCCCTTCCACTTTACGTGTATGGGGAAGTGGCGAGGAATTAATTATTGTTCTCCTTGTTTCTTAAATAAAAATAATCAATTCCTCACCACTTACCCATACACATAAAGCGGGAGAGATATGAAAATTGTTACACATTGAAATTTGGATCCGGTCATCTACTATTCGGCAAGGTCGAGAATATATACATTGTCGACTAATATGACTCGACAAGGTTGTAATCATATACCAAGCCGACCAACACAGAGTCGGTAAGGTCCTATACAAGAAAGATGTCGACGGTTAACTTAGGAAATTAAGGTTTCTGTGACCTAAAGTCGGTATGGTACAAGTCTAAGACAATGCCGACCAAATGTAAGTCGGCAGGGTCTGTTATTACACCCTGCCGGCCCTGATTATTGTCTAACAGTCGCCATGGCTGTTATGAAAGGTCGGGAGGTTATTCATCCTGAGACCATGCCGACGCTTAAATAATACCAATAGTCGGCGTGGTTTTGAATTATCGACCTTGCCGACTTAAAACCCTGAAAATCATAATTTTCGATTTCTAACCTAATATATCGATCATATAACACATCAGAATAATGGGTTGAGTTTAGAAATCAACTTACAGTCTTCTTTTCACCGGCGAAAGGTTTTTTTCAACATTCTCAGGGATTGGATTTTCGAGTTTGCTAGTTCCAACTTTTTCCTTACCTTTTCCCTCTGATTTGGATCTTTTCATGTTATCTCTTGAATCTCTCTTGCTACTGGATCGTTTAGATTCAACCATTTTTTGTAGAAAATCAAAATTGAAATTTTTGGTTGGATGGAATAAGATGAAGGAAGGAGAAGAGGAGAGGGATTAGAGGAAGATTAAACAGTTTTTAGTTTTTAAGTTTAGAATTTAGTTTTAGGTTAATTAGTACAAGGGTAATAAAATAACTTTATCATGTTTTGGTCTCCCCTTAGCAAGGACACTAGTCCATTTAAATGTGGGTATACCCCAACCTTAATCTGGGTATACCCCAATCTCGCGAAGATTAATACCCATCTCATGAAAAAAAAAGAAATTTTATGCTCATCACTTTTGTTAAGCTACTTGTAATCATATTAGCCCCATATATTTCTTGGTCAGGCATCATCCAAACACTCCCTTTAAAGTTGGTCCTACATCTGAACGAGAAATTTGGATACGTGGCTTTCCACCAGCCACGTGTTCGCTAAACAAGAAACCAATATTGGTTTCACTACTTCTCGGAAATACCAATTACACAACTTCCGACATTCTTTACGTCACACGTATTTAAACAGCAGATCTCCATACATGTAAATCGTCGAAACACGATAACTTTACCGCATTCAAGTGTACATAATCAACGACCGAAAAGAAAAACTAGAAATAAGTTGCAGTCGCTTTTTCAGAAAGTCATTTCTATGCTTCAAAAAAAAAGAAAGTCATTTCTACACTGGATTGGATTCCATTTTTTCCTTTCTTCTGTAAGAATCCAAGTATCGAACTAAAAAACTAAAACCATATTGAAGTTCTTAAAATCGATCTCAGATAAGAAGAAGTAGAAGCTAAAACCCTATAATGAAGTCAATGATTTCATTGTCACGCTTGCTCAATTCGCAAGCTTCACTCCAGAGACTGTAGTAAGTTCTCATTTCAATTTCAATATATATTTTTTGGTTTATCCTTAATTTAACGAAACCCATTTATCCATTTGATAGAATTTGATTACCTATGTTGAATTTCCATTTCATTATAACATTTTCCATGTTTTTTTGTTGTGAATCATGGGTGGGGTAGGTTCAAAGAGCATGAGAAACGATTGGTAGAGTGTAAATTGGTATGGGTGTTAGTTTTTTGATCAATTGATGTGAGTATTGAAACCCTTGATCGGTGTGTCTAGGTTTGATGTTCTTGATAATGGGGAATTTTTTGGTTTCCAAGATGTATTGGAGAATATACGTATAGTTTGATTGATGGAATATAGACCAGTGTAGGTGCATGGGCGTTAACGTCATTCTCCGCTGCACAAGTCACCTTGGAGTCTTGTGAATGTATACTATATTATACCACATTCAGTGAAGAAATTTATGCACTACTAGTTTTATTCATGGTCGAGGTTTAAATTTTACTAAATGGCTATTGCATTATTAAGGGGAGAGTTAGATAGGCATACTTTGTGGTTACGGTGTAATAGGTCATGTTTTCTTGAATTTATGTTTCTAGGATTTTACTGTATGATAGTTTCTATACTATTGATGATATTTTTGTTTGCTGCCAAGACAGTGTAGTGCCTGCATCTAGAAGTGGGAGGTATTTTACAACGGATTCAAATAAGGTAGATGAACCATTTAAGGTACCAGAAGCAGAAACTGTACATGTGCCTCCACCTCCAACAGAAAAGGTACTCAAAGTTCTGGGGTGTAGTTTAACTGAACATTTTGATTTATGTCCTACTCAGAGAAAATCATATGAATTCCAGTATAAAGTCATTCTAAATGACATCTTGTGTCTCTGTTCAGTTACTTGTGCTCGGTGGAAATGGATTTGTAGGTTCAAATATCTGCAAAGAAGCCTTAGACCGTGGTTTGTCTGTCTCTAGTCTTAGCAGGTATTATAGTTTTTAAAAAATCACAAATGTCTGATGTTGCTATACGAACCATTATGCAGATATTGTTTGTTTGTGGAATTATGAATTTATTTTCTCTTTCATCTATATAGGATGAGTCCAAAAAGGAAAATATACTATGTTGTGGTGAATATTTTGAATCCATATTAATGCTTTTAGTACCTTCTGTTAAATCCATCTTACTCTTCTCATTCAGGAGTGGAAGGTCAAACGTAAATGAATCCTGGGCTAACAATGTGGTCTGGCATAAAGGTTGTCTTATAGATTCTGCATGTTTCATTTTCATTACCGCCACTGGTCCATATCTTAAAGATGAAATATAAAGTTTTTTTGGTTTTTTAATCCTTGCTCTGCAGGGGACCTTCTCGAACCTGATTCCTTAAAGGATATCCTGAAAAATGTCACTTCGGTGGTAAGTAGTTTCTTTTTGTATGTATATTTGTTGGTCATTGAGTGCCATGTCATTATGCTATTTCTAGCAAATTGCGTGCAAGGAGGGCTTGGGGTATAACTCATTTACTTCTTTTATGTTTGCACTCTATGTCCCACTGACTTCAGGACATGGTGCTGTTTCTTAAACACGCTTTCAGTTTCCATATCTACTTATTTGATTTGTGGTGGTGGGAAGATGTACTGAACCATTTTGGGCAGGATATTGTATTTGACTGCGAGTCATTTTACAGAAGTAAACTTGAACCTAGGTTTCTAGAGAAGGGATAGAAAGAACATTGGTGACTTTTATACTTTTCTCCCCAGGTTCCACTTTATGCAATTACCAGCTCACAAAGCTTAGGCCTCAGTGCGCATTGATTATTAGTTGTTTTATTTTTGGGCTTGAGATGGAACTGTAAATAACCTTCCTTGCGGCATCTGAATGTCATGACTCGACCTTTATTAACTACATTGCGAATCAGCAAATGAATCTTGACCATTTGCGTTCAACCTGACTGTTGATGTTAGGTTCTGTGAATGAAAAGTCCTTTACATAAGGATCCCACACATGTGTCAATTTTGCTTGTATATTTCGATATTTTTGAGTTCTTTCTTTTGTAGTTTGAAACAAAGTTACCTTGTTCATCTTCCCTCCGTTGTTCTGTAGCATGTGTTTTATTCAAGGTATGCTTCTGCAGATATCATGTGTTGGAGCTTTTGGGTCAAATTCATATATGTACAAAATCAGCGGAACAGCTAACATCAATGCAATTAGAGCTGCTTCAGAACTAGGTAGGGACATGCGATGTATTTATCTTACATGGTAGTGTTGATTCATGGTAGAAAATGTTCAGAAAGGTATTACATATCCTAAGTAATACTGTTGCTAACGCTACATGTAGTTTTGTTTTTCACAAAATCAATGAACTCGGAGTGAGCTCATAGTGGGGTTATACTCCAAACCTCAACCAACCAAACCTTGGACCCAAAAGAGAAAAATGAACATCAGACCAATTTCTTATACCTAGTGAACTTTCCATGGAAGGTCGTCTTTTTCATGTAGTATGTGTTACTTAACATGTTCTCCATTTTATATTTTTGTGTCTAATCATCTGATGACTGGCAAGTGATTTTGATAAAACCTTTATACCTCCTTCACATTCACTGACTCTGTCGTATGGATCGATACTCTTCCTGTCATTATGCAAATCCTCTGATACAGGTTTGGGTAGTAATTCTATCTTAGATATCTCTGAATTCCTATATGCAGGTGTTAAAAGATTTGTCTATATCTCGGCTGCTGATCTTGGTGTAGCAAATTATTTGATGCAAGGATATTATGAGGGCAAGGTACTTTTCTTGGTTGTTTGAGATTCTTCAATTCCGAACAATTAATATTTTACCTTCTCTGACGAATTGTTTCATCTAAACTATATGATGCAGCGAGCTGCTGAAACTGAGTTGTTGACAAGGTTCCCATATGCTGGTAATGTTTCTCATTCAGTGTCTTCTGCTTTAACACTTAGAGGCATAATTTTTAGGTTCGATAACGGGTTTGTTTTTGAAACTATGTATACGAATTATTGAGACTGGCTCCTAGGTGGACTTAGAGGTGTGAGTAGAACTGTAGAAGACTAATGTTGCTCTAGCTCCGGTCTTTCATAATTATGTTGAGCGTGATTGTGTACATCAATGAATTTACTGTAACTAAGTCGTGAGGCTGGTGAAGCACCATACATTAGCTGGCTGTTGGGTCTTCTACCTCCCTCGAGTGCACTTGACGGTTGATGAGTCACCCTCTCACCTCACAAGTCACAAGTTGATGCAGTGTATTGCACATAAACAATTGATATCACCATAGAACTTGAGTTGTGGGTGTCATATAAGTCCAGTTTTTAACCTGGTTCTGCTTCTTCATTAGAAGAAAGCAACTCAATAAAATTCTTGAGATTCAGTCTTTTTGCATTTGAAATATATTTTACTGAAAATAATAATTAAGTTGATTTAGTTATAGTATTTACAAATTAGAACTTGTGTGTTTCAGGAGTAATTCTCAGGCCAGGATTTATTCATGGTACCCGTAAGGTTGGAAGTGTAAAGTTACCTCTTGGTCTCATTGGATCACCATTGGAGATGGTAAAAATACTTTTATCCATTTTAATTTGTTATCGCTGTCTGCCCATACAAAAGTCAGTGAATGCTGTAGCTAGTACATTGTTGAAAATAAAATCTCAATGCAGAATCAGCTTGATTTGGAGGGGAAATTCGTTTCCTGCTCCATCAGATCACAAAGTACTCATGGTACCTTGGGTTGGTTTAGAGTAAACCAATACGAATGTAGAATACTGCAAAAACATACAACATATGGTATGGACTCTGTCTGCCATACTGCTAAGGTGTCAGCAAGTGTTGGACGTGGCTGTCTGTGTGAGCACGTCCAAATCTAGAATGTGCAGGTGTCCATAGCTCAAGGTGGTTGACCCACATGCATCTGTTATCTTGACAATGGATCGAAGTTAGTCGGAATGTGACATTATGTTCATGTTGTTTCAACCCTTTCAGTTCATAATTTCCATGCTATCTTCACTGTAATAATTATTTCCAAATCTCCTTGTTTCACTGGTCTATTGCAGGTTCTTCAACATGCTAAACCCTTAAGCCGAGTACCATTGGTGGGTCCTTTGCTCACACCTCCTGTAAGTGTAAATGCTGTCGCGAGGGTCGCTGTTAGAGCTGCGACTGATTCCGTGTTTCCTCCTGGCATCGTAGACGTGTATGGTATACTACGCCATGGCCAACAAAAGTGAGCAGAGCATTATGTTTCTTTTTGTTTGAGTTCAGCGAAATAAATATATCAGCAGATGATTTTAGATATCTTTTTCTTAAAATGGATTATATTTAGACACTGATCTCACAATCTTTTTATGTACAAAATTGAAATTCCAGTTTTGAACAAAAATTGCATGTAATAATAAAAGTGGGATACATGGACCAATAAGTTTCACTCCCCACTGTTCTCTACCTAAATTCCTCGTTTTTCCAGTCTCTTTGAAATACTCTAGTCCAGTCCCCTCACGATTCAGTAAGCTGCACGTCATTCTTGAGACAATCCATGCACTATTAAAGTTCCCCACTAGATGTAATTCCACTGTATCAGCACGGACCACTATAAGCAGACTCTTCCATATGCTATTAAACTCAGCTGGAGAAGCAAAAACCAAAGGCTTATGTGCTAAAGAGAATTTGGTGTGGGGAAGACGGTAGTAGAGTAGCGATGTAGATGATGCTAGTTTTGTGATTATGGTCATCAGGTATGGCTGGCATATACCAAACTTGAAAACTGATTTTTTACTTCTTACACAACAATTCTTTTGTTAATAGTTGTGCCTTCCTTCTGTTCAATTTAAATTGACTTTTTGAGATTCTGGATTTGTGAAATGCTAAGTCTGTTCATTTCCTGCTCACACCATTTATACTTAAAATCCGAAAAAGTGGCTGTCAGTACAAGCCAAAACATGAAAAGTGTGGTGTTGGCGAATATGGCATGAAAAATTGTACTAAGAATTGATTATTTGAACTTTGAAGAGCTGTAATCTTTTCAAGAACTTTTAAACTATTTGGTATGCATGATTACAGTAATAACAATATTTTGGAAAAAGATTAAGGGGTTTATGAGTGCAAATCTACCCAAATTACAGCTGGCGCCATAACAACCATGCGACACCAGATTTTTGGTTGTAATGGTGGTCAGGGACGGACCAAAAAATCTTCCAAGCATAGGTAGGGGTAGGTTATGCGGTTGAGCCGCGGCATATTTTTTTAAAACTAATTGCATAATTGCATGGTTGGTGGTTAATTTTGTTCTTTTATACAAAATAATAGGTAATCGACAAGTAAAAGATTAAAATCCACTAAATTAACAACAAAACGTGATCGGAGAAAGGAGAAAGTAATTTATGAATTATGGAATGAAATGGGAAAATAATCATGGGCCAAAAGTACATTGGTTTATCTTAAATACATGTGACCTAAATATAAATTCCATCGTTTTTTTGGCACCATTCCTTTTTCATGAGGGACATATCATTTCAATTTTAAGAGGTCATTATGAAGTAAACCTAACTCATCCCTTATCTAGTTATTTATGTTAATATCAAAATTATCCTTTTTATTAAGTTAGTTTGATGATTAGTTAATTAAATGATTAAGTTAAGTTAATGAGTGATTATTAGGTTAAATACAAAAGTGGTTTTTTAGAAGAATAATTATTGAGAGAGAGAAGAAGAAAAGGTTTAGAATTTTTTGTTTTGTTTTTTGAGATGGTTCATTTCGAAACGAGGGTGTTTGGGTATATAAGTATACTTTAAATCTAGTTAATGTTGCTTGAATAAACTTTTGAAAAATGAAAATTTTATAATATGATTTCGGCCATGGCAATAAAGTTCGTCTATGACATCTAAAGAACAGGTAGCCGAACTCATATGCAAGTGTAGTTCCGCTAATGTTTCTGAAGACACAGGTAGCCGAACTCAGCTTTAATGGAGTTTTTTTTTTAAAAAGAAAAGTTTGGTTATGAGAAAAAAATTGTGACGTAACCGAACTCAATATATAGGTTTTCATAGAAAAGTTCGGCTAGGAGAAAAAAATTGCGACGTAATCGAATTCAGTATATAGGTTTTCAGAGAAAAGTTCGATTAGGAGAAAAAAACGTGACGTAACCGAACTAAAAGTTCGGCTAGGAGAAAAAAATTGCGACATAACCGAACTTTTTTCTGAAAGAAAAAACTTCATTAAAGCTGAGTTCGGCTAGTTCGACAAAGTTTTTCACATAATTCCTAGCCGAACTTCTCTCCGCAACTTCCATTTTCAACATTTTGATGATTACTATTCATTTTTTCAACCAAAAACGAATTACAGGTAATGGGTTTGTGGAAATTTTTTTGAATCGACAACGACAAGGAAGAGGAAAGAAGATAAGAAGATGACCCCTCTAAAAAATGAGTTTGTTATAATTTTGATTTTGTTTAGTTAATGATTTCGTCATATATATATATATATATATATATATGCTTATTAATTTAGTTATAAATTAAATTAGGTTAAGGATAGGTTAGTTATTTCCACTTTTTAGGACACCCCTTATAACTGTAGGGTAGATATTCGTATCACATAATGGTCCACCAAAAATGGGTGGTGCCCAAAAAACGGTTCTAAAATTTCCTACACAAAAAGTTATTGGGCCAAAAAAATAGGGATGTGCTATAGCCTATGTTAGCTCCTTGCTAGGCCCGTCCCTGATGGTAGTACAACATCGAAAGATGTTGTTATGCTAATGAGCCAAAAGAAAAAAATGCCAATAATAAAACCTAGTCCAATCAGTGTTTAGTTTGACACGACAACACTACAAACTTGAGACTAGTAGGTTTATATTTCAGTCTTTTAATATGTTTAGGAATTCTTTAGAAGATATTTCTCGCAAGAGTTTCTTAATCCTCTGAGAATCTTGTGGATTTAGGAGTAAGTTAAGAGTCTTGTTGTGGTTGGTCCTTGTTTATATAAAAATGTCATCAAGTCTTTTACTGAATACACGAACATCTTAAGTTTATTTGAATTGGTATCTCTGGTTGCTTTAAAAGTCTCTCAATATAATTCGGGTTTCATAAGAGGCGTACGAGATGTTGCTGGGTAATGAGTATTTTTGGGATAATAACTTTTGATGCTTATAACAATTGGTGACATATAACTCTTTATCTGGTATAACTGGTGGCATTGCATTTATAATTGTGAATATGGGGATTCAAGAGCAAGTTTGAGAATTTCCATGTGTTCATACTCCGAAACTTTTATTAAGTACACTAGATTATTCAACAAAAATAGGAATTTTAAAGTGTCATTTACAAGTCATTTCACCTCCTACATCCAGAGTCATAAGTGTTGTATAAGTAAATACTTGCTCCATCAACTTAATATCCTCATCACGAGCCATAAATTCTTCAAAGACTAATTCTGATAGAATTTGGTGGCATGTCTCGCAACCGATCCATAGGTACGATATTTCAAAATCTCGCCGTTGGGTCTGTTGACCAATACCTTCCCATTTATCTGAAACAAAATTGAAGAATTGATCAAATTCAAGTTAAATACTTATATATTGTTGTTCCCTATTTATTTTGATTAAAAGCTGGGGACTGGTTGTTTTTTCTGATTGAAAGTTGAGATACATGTATAACTGTTTAAGAGAGGGTTTGTTTTTTTGATTATTTTTCCATCTTTAGTATTAGGTGAGTAATGAAACTTGTTCTCATATTAGTTCATATTTTCAAATTAATTAGTTCTTAACTTTTAACCTAGTTGTTTGCCTGATAAGAACTGGATTCTAATCACAGCCAACAGAAGCGATAAAACACATAAAAGACATACAAGAGACAAAGAAATAGGCAATAAATAAACTTAAGATTTTTGTTTGTTCAATAAAAGACCTTACAACCTATTTATATAAACAAGAATAATAAATTAACCATAATAAGACTCAGAAGTTACTCATAAAGCGGGTTTTTTTAGCCCATTTTGTAAATTAGGGCATCTCTTTCCTTTCTCCTCATTTATTAGATAAATATGTCGATTTCTCTGTAGTTACCGTTCTGTTTCAAACCCTAAGTATCTCATACTCTCTCGAGCAAGAATTAAGGGGTTCAAAGTCGATTCAGGATTTTTTCATGCTTTTTAACAACACTAACTAAGCTACGGACCTCGTGCAATTCATCGGCCTAGGGTTCTCATTGACCCTGCACCTCTTCAGGAAAGGATCTTCGACTGCATAAAGTGTCTGGATAAAAGTTTGTGAGTATGTTAAGGGAGTTAAGAAAAAGAAGTCTACTAGACAGTTATCTGTTCACTTGTCTGGCTGTTAGTGGGGATTTAATAACTTAGCCGCTGACTGTGGTATTGAAGTTCCTGCATCTGCTGAGGTAGAAAAACCATTGGGAGTGTTTGGGGATGCTCCATTTGCAACTGGTAGCCATGACAAGTCTCCAGGACGATTGATCCAAAGACTTTTTCCAGTAACTGCTGCTTATTTCAAAGCCATACGAGGTTATTTTTCTGATATTTTTGGTGAATTCAGAGTTACGCAGCAGAATCAGATTGCACGTCATGCTCACCCTGGTCGACATTACCACTTCTAATGATGCAATCAACAAGCTAAAGAGCATTTGGTTGGTTACATTGATGTCTTATCTTCTACTATACTAGATGTTTCTTGCATTTGGTTGAATTGTGTCTCATTCATGTTGTTGTAAAAAAAAAAAAACTTACTCCTAAAGCTGTGAGACTCCTTGAGGATTTTATAAACTCTTGTGAGAAAAGACAAAAAAAAAAAGATAAATAAGAATATACGGTTATAAACAAGTTTGGATGTGAATCTCATTCAGACCGCAATAGAAATTAAACACAAAAATACATAAGTAATCGGTGAACACATTTTTTATTCTTTTTGTCGATAAAAATAATAAGAACACTATAAATAAAAACAATGGATGATAAAACTCCCAACCCCCAGATAAAAAAACCTCAAACAGGATAAAAGAAACATAGCAACTCAACAAGAAATGCCCCAAAAACAACAAAAAAAACGAAGCTAGGGAAGTTCAAAGAAAATGTTCTACAAATTCACCACCACAAGAAAATGTTCAAAGAAAACTTTTCTTTGGTTGTTTCTTTCAGTACTATATCTTTGTTTTAGTTCACATGAGACATACTTTTCTTTTGCTTCTGCTAAAAATAAATAAAAATAAACTAAACTTGAAAACAAGTAACTATCTATAAAAAAATCAAATCAAAGAGCAGAAAGAAACCACCCATGAAGAACTTAAAACAACTTGCATAGCGGAGAGAAGAACTTAAGACGTACAATTATCTGGTTTTGTTGCTAGCTTTACATAATGGTAGATACATAGTTGCCAACCTACACAGGATGAAGAGAGTGTGTACGCCTGCTGGGGATTGATGAGGATTTAGTTCAAAGGGTTTTTTATTTTGTCTGTTTTTCATTTTCTCTGCAAGAGAAAGGATGGTGAAAATCGGTTATCTTTTTTCAACGTCTATAATTACCACTCCATCTCTACTTTAAGTGTGTAGGCACCTCATTTCTATTCAATTTTCTGAGGTAGGTAAATTAACTCTAGTAATCTCCTTAATGTGAAGTCCTATTGTGAAGTGATTTAACTAACTAAATTTATAATCAAATTATCTTTTTTTTCACCATATACAAAATTAGAGGTGAATATGGTGTAACAACAACAAAAATATAATAAGTCATGACATGTTAGAAAACAGAAAACAAAAATGAATTTTAAAGCTTTTAAGAAAATAAATAAGTTCTTATTTTTTCTTTTATGAATGGAAAACTTATTAGCCCCACATTGGGGAGTTTCCACTTACTAAGTTGTTTTAAGAGACTATATAAACTTATCAGTTCCATATTTGGGATTACTACTTCTTAAGTTGTATTAAGAGATTATATAGACAGGTTTTTCTCATACTATTAAGATATCCAAGAAAATGGTTTCTCCGTATTTTTAGTGAGACTAAAAGAAGAATATTTTTCTATTGTTTTTTCTTACGCTTTCGTGATTTTCCTTGAGTTTTTTCCCTAAGTTGCCAATCTCAAGTTGAGCATCTACTACATATGCTAGTAATATGTGTAGTAGTTTTTTTTTTTAATCCTGCAAGCATTCGTCTTGTCGGGGCTATTTGATAAGTGCATAATTTACATGAATTGAGCATCATTTTCTTATAATTATTTAATAGCTTTTATATGAATTACATTGTATCATTGTAATTTTTCTAATTTATGTCTCTTATTAGGTGAATCATCCAAAAAAAAGTGGAACTAGTTCAAATTCATGATTTCTTATCGCCATCTTGAATTCGACAAAATTACGAAGCCAGCGGCGAAAGAACGAGGTTATTCCGATGTCGTATGAGAAAGTTATGAGCATTTGAAGCGAGTGAAAGTTGTTACAAGTGAGACAACATAGAATTGATCTAGACACATACATGAATTACTCAGAGCTGCCATATGTGGGTTATAAGGAAACCGAACTGTTAGCCCCCCTAGACTGAAAATAAAAGAGAAAACGATAACAACACATGACTTACTACCTAGGGGCTGCCACAGTTTGAAAACTGATAACGACATCGGTCGTTTCTACTCCGGGCCACAATGTTCTCCTTTCTCTTCCACGACGGTTGAACCTGGTTCTACCAATGAATTAACATGATATCAAAAGATTGATGGTGCATGGAAGTGATGGTGGTTGATAATCTATGCTTCCATTTACGACGAATCTGTAGAGGTTTGATCCCGAGTTGTACGGGGAATAATAATGGTTGCTATGATTGACATGAAGATAAGTATGCTATGATTTTGAAGGTGGATTTATGTTGTCTTTCTCAAGCTTGGAAGTAAATAATGAAGATGGAAATGTGGAGTTTTGTCAGCAAGAAAACATGATATACAGATCGAGTTTGATTGGTCTCTATCGTCGATCTTGATTGATGATGGATATGATGACAATGACAACTGTTGAATATCTGATCAATATATATATATATATATATATATATATATGTGTGTGTGGAAAACAAGAGATAAAAGAGATAAATGCAAATACGGTTTTATGGTATAAACCAATACGAAAGAATAAGTCTTTTGAATATGGAACCTTTCAAATATAGATTCTTACTATAACTTGATTCTTAAGTTACCAAGAGACATGTCTTCCATGTCTATATATTCTTACTGTAACTTGATTGAACATTTCTTGATGTGTCTTTCTCTCTTTCTCTAACTGTATTCATAAAACAAGTAGTAAGTATTAATTATAGTTGAAGGGTAATCTGTCGATTGTTGTTGATCGTGGATCACGCAAAGACTTAATTATAGCAATAATATATTATTCACCCTGTGTCTGCACTTAACATTTCCATGTGTGTTTTTAGTCCTGTTAACTGTCTGTTAGGTTTTCCATTTATGTCCGTACGTTCTTGTTTCTCCGTCAGTCAGTCCAACTGTCTTTGACAGCCTGTCCTGTAACAACTCAGTCTTTTCTATAAAAGACTCGAGTCTCTCATTTGTTTGTGAGGAAGAAAACAGTTCATTTGTATCCATTCATTTCAATATGGTATCAGAGACGATTAGGGCCTGATAACCTTCTTTAGCTTCCGCCATTAAACCTGCAACTCAAAAGCTTCTAATTTCTTGAATTTCTTGATTTTTTTATTTTGATTCGATATGGAATCAAGTATTACTAAAGTACCTTTACATACTATTGCTAGTATAGTTCCTTTTAAACTCCAGGATCACAACTTTCTCACCTGGAAATCATTACTTCTTCCACTTTTCAAAAGACACAATGTATTAGGTTATACCGATGGTTCATAAAGATGTCCATTTAAGTATGTGTATGTTGTTAGAGGATCTGATCCTGAAGAAAATATCAATCCTAAGTGGATCAAATGGAATGAGGAAGATCAAACACTAATCTTGTGGATTCAATCAGCTATTTCTGAGAGTGTTATCTCCTATGTAGCTGGTCCGACTACTTCCTATGAACTGTGGAGATCAATTGAAGAAAGGTTTTCAACAATTTCTTCAACTCATGTTATACAACTCAGAACAAAGCTTTCATCCATGAAACAAGGTAATAGTACCATGATTAACTATCTCAATAAAATCAAAAAGATTTCTGATTCTTTATCTGCTGCTGGATTTCCTATATGTGAATCTGAAAATGATTGTTAGTGTACTCAATGGTCTTGGATCTGCTTTCGGTTCTTTCTCAACATCAATTTGAGTTATAAATCCACTAGTTAATTTAGGAGAATTACACGATCTTGAAAAGGCGGGGTCTAACAACCACACCCAATATGTCGCTTAGCAATCTGTATGGACAAACTCCAATATACTTTCTAGAAAATCAACTAGACATTCAGACTCAATCTAGATAAAAAGTATATCAAAGAGTTTATATCTCAATCTCTCAATTTGACATATACTCAAGCAAATAGAAATCTGCGAGTCTTTATCAAATACTAGAGAGATAACTTGGATGATACCAAAGACCAATATCCAAGTGTCAATCAATTTAAATCAACAACCAAAAGGTCGGATATTCTAATTGATTGAACAACGCACAACCTGTGATATTTCAATTATATAATAAAATATAATACGGAAAAGAAATAACACTGACACCAGAATTTTGTTAACGAGGAAAGCGCAAATGCATAAAAACCCCGGGACCTAGTCCAGATTGAACACACCGTATTAAGCCGCTGCAGACACTAGCCTACTTCAAACTAACTTCGGTATGGACTGTAGTTGAACCCCAACCAATCTCACACTGATCCAAGGTACAGTTATGCTCCTACGTCTCTGATCCCAGCAGGATGCTACGTACTTGATTCCCTTAGCTGATCTCACCCACAACTAAGAGTTGCTACGACCCAAAGTCGAAGACTTTAATAAACAAATCTGTATCACACAGAAAAGTCTATGGTAATAGATAAATCCGTCTCCCACGAATATACATACGAGTTTTCTTCCGTTCTTTGATAAATCAAGGTGAATAGGAACCAATTGATAAACCGGACTTATATTCCCGAAGAACACCCTAGTATTATCAATCACCTCACAATAGTCTTAATCAACGCAGCGAAAAAATATATTGTGGAATCACAAACGATGAGACGAAGATGTTTGTGATTACTTTTTATATTGCCTATCGGAGATAGAAATCTCAAGCCAATTATTACAATTGTACTCGTACGATATAAACCTCAAGATAAGATCACACAACTACAAGAAAAGTAGTATCGGTCTGGATTCACAATCCCAATGAAGTCTTTAAGTCGTTAACCTGGTTTAGAAGAAGAAATCAAAGGTTAAAGGAGAATCGACTCTAGCTTAGCACAACTAGTATCACACAAAATGTGTGGGGATTAGGTTTCCCAGTTGATAGAGTTCTCCCTTATATAGTCTTTCAAATCAAGGTTTGCAATCAATGTTAGCTTGGTAACAAAGCATTCAATATTCACCGTTAGATGAAAACCTGATTAGATTCAAGCTAATATTTATCAACCGTTAGATCGAAAACATAGCTTGTTATACACAAATGAAATGCACGTTCCTGGGCTTGTGTAACCGTACCTAAAATTATACATTAGTTGGTTCAATAATAGTTAACCAAATGGTTAGCCATATGATCACTTTCATATCAACCATATTCTTCTTCACCATAACTAGTTCAAATGACTCAAATGAACTAGTTAGAGAGTTTTTCAATTGCAAGGAAATCTTATGTACTACACAAGATACAATTGAAGCAAAAACGATTTGATTCACATGAGTCGGTTCATGAACCCTATAGCCACGGTTTGAAATTGCATTCCTTAGTTTATAAAGATAAGTTCATAAACATCGTTTTTAGACATAACCTACTCAAGTTCGCGGACTGGGTTCGCGGATGGAGTTCACAAACTCCAGCAGAAATTCTCGGGTTTGAGAACTTTGCCAGTTCGCGGACTTAGCTTACACGCTTCTCCGGTTTACTTGATCAACAAAGTTCGCAAACTTCGGTTCAAGAAATAAGGACTTATACATAAATGTATTTCCACAACAATGCTTATATCCTCCAAATGGTTATATAGTCTAAACTCTCATTTCAATCATTAAAACATTCTCATAGGACGTTATATAGTTATTATTCACAAACCATTTTTCGTCAGAGCAATTTTCAAAGTGATTGAAACATAACATGACTTTTGTCACTAGGTAAAGATGAAATTGGCTAAATCGAAAGCTTTACCAACACATATTTTGAGAAATAGATAGGCGAGGTAAACTCGGCTCGAAATACCAAATGTGTATAATCTAAGTCTATATAGCAAAACGACTTTTGTCTCAAGATAGGAGATAAATATACTTTTGAGTGATAGATAAGCTCAAGTCTCCACATAACTTTTAGTCTATGAATATCCACCAGTTCGTTGAGTAGTCCCTCGTCTTGTATGATGATTGCCATGGAGTTATTGAGCTCAACTACACTTTCTATCCTAGTCCGAGACCTTAGCTATAGTAGACTAGAAATCAAGACTTATAGTTTTGATCACTAACATTGACAAACATGCTTGAGATAGAAACGCATGCGAGTTCGACCGAGCAATGCTCTAACAATCTCCCCCTTTGTCAATTTTAGTGACAAAACTATCAATACATATGGAATACAAAAAATATATAAATAAACTTTTGTAGCTTCTATTCCACATGCTTAATCTTCAACATTACTTGAAATCTTCGTCACTCCCAAGTACTCCAATGATCCCAAAGGTTGCAAGTTTAGCATCATCGTTGTTGAAAATCCGTAGCTATAACAACGAGAAAACAAAAGTTCTCAATCATTGTTATACAGTGTCATAGTATCATTACACAACGTCAAAGTTCAATTGTATCACAACTTTAACAACAATACTATGGTGATATGTCACTCCTCCTTTGTCAATACTCCATTTCACATGGAAACCACTCCCCCTTACATAATTATCCTAAAACCATATGTATTTGTAGTGTGAACTACATATTAATTCTCCCCCTTTTTGTCCATAAAATTGGCAAAGGTACAAGAACGGGATCCTAATGAAATTTCCGAAAGAGACATTTCATGACCAAAAGAAAGCATATATCAACTTATGTAGATGCAATCATAAAGCCGAAGCTAAATGCATTCGTCAAGGAGTTTATTAAGATACAAGATAACCCCTAAAATATTCCACAACCGCACTCCCCACAAAGATTTGGCAATTAAGCACAAGTTCAAATAAGAACTCTCCCCCATAGTATGTCATTCCCGAAAGAACAACAAGACCGACCTTAATTTTAAAAAAGAAAAATAAGGATTTCTTTGGACATAACAAATTACATACAAGTACGAATTTGAATCCAAAAAACTCAATTAAATTAATCATAAGAGAACCCATGATTTACTTAATTGGAAATGCTCAACACAAGTAAACTTATGGAGACTTAAAAACACTCAATTAGATTAATCACAAGAAAACCCATAATTAATCTAATCAAAATACACAACCAAGCTAATCACAAAAGTAATCAATTTAATTGGTCATGCTCGACATAAAGTATCTCATGGAACAACAACTATGCCAAAACAATGACTCAGTCGATAGAGCTCAACATAAGACACCTTATGGAACAACACAGTATGTACACAAGTTGTGGATCGGAGATCGACCTAATATCGTGGATTAATCAAGGACTCATTCTATTTTCCATCACCATTTGCACAATGACATCCAATAGACATAATCCTTGAACACAAAAGATTTTAACCTATCTTCCATCAAAAATTGACATAATAGGCTTAACTTTTGTATTTGTCAAAAGTCAATTCATTCTTTCATATAAAATCACTAACGACTTTACTTTTGACAAAATATGTCTGTACTTCTCATGGAATCAACACAAATAACATTTTTAATTGAAAGACATAATCATCAAAGACTATTGTGTTATAAAAGTTATTACATCACAAAGACATAAACTTTAGATTCAACAACATAAGTTTAAACAGATAATGACAAAGCAGAAAACAAAACTACTAGATATCAGTCACTCAATCCATAATGTTCTCTTTCAATCTCATAGAATTTTTCTATCAAATCTGGAATAGCATTTCCAGCAAAGTCTACATGTTCTCTGAGGACCACATTTTCTTCCAGAAGTTCAACTAGTTCTCCTCGAAGACGAGATAATTCTTCAGTTGCTGGAGTACTATGGATCCTTGGATTGACTCTGATTGTAGACCTCATTTTCTCAATGCTAGACATGCTCAGCTCAACTGGTCCTCCAAGATCAAAACCAAAAACAGGAATATCAAAGTTAGCACAAATTCTTGAGATGACACATGGAAAACCTGGTGTCTTTACTGTGTTTTGTATAACACTTATCATTTGATCAATGATAATTCCACATAAGTCGGTATTTCTCTCTTCAACAATGTAGTAGATGAATTCAGTAAGTCCCCTGGTCGATGAGTTGTTGTCACAAGTGATGGGCATCATATTTGCTATAATCAGTTTAACAACAACTTTGAGAAACATTCCTGCTCCTCTCACATAGACATTACCATCATTGCGAGTTAGGTCCTTGTCGAACAACCTGTTAGACAATACTTCTAGTGGAAGTATACCAAACTCAGGATGAGGATATCTTTCGCCTCCAATGGGTACATCAAGCAGATAAGAGATAACAGAACGATTAACAGTAAAAACCTAATATGGTCTTGAACGAACAGAGAGCAGTATTTTCATCATGAATGTTAGAATAAAACTGAGAAACTATATCAATACGAACACTCCCTAAAGGTCTGTGAATAATTCCCCAAGCATGCTTACTGAAGAACCTGACCAATCCTGGAACATCTATTTTAGTTGCATCATAGAATCGTTCACGAATGGGTGTTTTGTTTTTAAACACATGGTACCGTTCACGAGCAGCAGGGTTAACAAATCCAGCACTAGTACTAGAGTCAAGAAAGGATTCATCTCTAGTTTGATAACTTGAGATTCCTACTTCCCTAGTTCTTCTCCTACTCATGATTGCAAAAAGAAAAGGAAGGGAACACTTACTCGGTTGGTGAGCTGGATCCAATGGTAGAGATGCAAACGGTTGTTAATCACAAAAACAAATCGTTACCCAACGTACACGAGCTTCTTCTGAGTTCAACGATATAACCAACAAAGATTTGGTTCGAAAACGAGAGGATAAAAAAACAAGAGTATGGGAACTGTTTGGGTTTCACCTTCGTCCGCGAACTGAAGAGGTAAGGAAGAAGGGTGAAAGAATCGAAGTGATTCTTTTTCTTTCTTATGTGTCGAGCAAACCAAATTGACACGTTCAAGAACTGGATTAGCTCATGAACCGGTGTTGGTTCGAGTGTGCAAACTGCACATGTGCAGACTAAGGGCTCGTTTGGACTAACCATGGAGCAATAGTTCAATACCCATTAATAATTTTTGTACACCAGAAATTATTCTTGCACAGCATAACACCAAGACATAGCTTCTTTCCAAGAGTTTTTACAACTTATAATGTTGTGATTCTTCCAGAACCTGATTTTTATAAGTCTATCAAAGAGTTTTAACAGAACCCAAAGATTATTGAGTAACTGATTTCTCTGCTTCCAACTTAATTGAGACAGTTTCTGTAGACAGTTCTTACTAAAGCAAAGAAGGTCCTTTTTAACAAAAGACGTTTTTGCGTCTTCAGAGATGAAGGTAATATTCCTACAAAGAGGATGAGGAATTGAGGTCTGAATGAGTTCAATCTTTGAGGTGACATACTCAGATGACTGAGATTTAAACTCTTCTTGTAATTAAATAGTTTGTTACAGCTATTTGAGTTACACAGAAGAGGAGCATTGCTCTCATTGATTAGTAAATCAATGTCCACCTCATCATAAACATTATTCATCAAAACTTGATTTAGCTTGTCAAAATATTCTTGTTCTTTCTAGAGGAATAAATCAACATCAGAAGCTAAGCTTTCAAGTTTATTTTAAATTTCTGAAAACACTTCCAGGGATTTTAAACCTGGAGGAGGTTTTTTAGACAGAATTTCTTTTACAGATATAATTAAATCAGTTGTAGAAGAAGATTCTGCAATCCCTGGCTCTGGTGGTGCATTTATTGAGATAGCACTACTGTCCATAGAGTCAGATTGCTACAAGCACAGACTTTTAGGTCTTAAACGTGTTTGCCTGCTCTGATACTAATTGAAAAAGTGGGGGTCTAACAAGCACACCCAATATTTTTCTTAGCAATCTGTATGGCCAAACTCCAATATACTTTCTAGAGAATCAACTACACAGTCAGACTCAATCTAGATAAAAAGTATATCAAAGAGTTTATATATCAATCTCTCGATTTGACATATACTCAAGCAAATAGAAATCTGCGAGTCTTTATCAAATACTAGAGAGATAACTTGGATGCTACCAAAGACCAATATCCAAGTGCCAATCAATTTAAATCAACAACCAAAAGGTCGAATATTCTAATTGATTGAACAACGCACAACCTGTGATATTTCAATTATATAACAAAATATAATGCGGAAAAGAAATAATACAGACACCAAAATTTTGTTAACGAGGAAAGAAATAGCTTTCCTGCTCGAAATAGCAGGTTCTTTACCATCATTAAAAGCCTTCCAAATTATACTTCTTTGAGAGCATTTGGTTGTTCCTGTTATCCTTGGCTCAATCCATATACTCATTCAAAACTAGAGCCTAAAAGTAAACTGTGTATCTTTATTGGCTATTCTTCATCTCAGAAGGGTTACATATGTTTAGAGCCTTGCTTTGGGAGAGTGTTTATATCCAGACATGTAACATTTAATGAAGTTTATTTTCCATCTATAACTCAGTAGATATCTAAAGTGTCAAACTTGTCTTCTCAAATCTCTCAACTACATGAATTTCTCTCAACAGATACTATAGCTGCTACCACTTCTACAATCAGTGTTGCTCCAGTTATCGGATCACCAACTTCAGTCACTGCTCTTTCTACAATAAATGTTACTTCTCCAACAATATCGGGTTTTTCTTCTACATCCTCAACACATACAACATTACAAAAAGATCATATTACTAATGCTCATTCAATGACTACAAGGGGAAAAAGAGGGATTTTCAAACCAAAACCTCCTAAAGCTTTATTTTATTCCAAATATCCAGTACCTACAGCATTACTTACTTCAACAGAATACTTTGTTCCTACTTCAGTTACTTAGGCTAAGTGATAACCCAAATGGCTCAAATCTTTAGTTACAGAATGTACAACTCTCAAAAATGCTGGCACTTAGACTCTTGAGCCACCACATCCATCACAAAACTTAGTGGGATGTAAATGGGTCTTCAAAATCAAACACAAAAGTGATCACACTTGTTTATGGGTAAAAACTGTTTCTGTTGGTTTTGGTAAATTTGGGTGTGTGGATGAGAAACAAATCTAAACCTAAAACAAATGCACTGCACAGGAGTACTTTAGATTCGATAGATAAATCTGTACAATCCTGGCCTAAACCAAGAAATGGTCGTTACAGTCTTGCTTCGATCACAAAGTGAAGGAGAAGGGTTGGTCTTAGGGAGGGAAGAAAAGAAGGTGTTGATACCAGAATGATTAATTATGAAGGTGTGGTTATTTTATGATTTGTATCAGAATTTGGAAGTGGCTTGCGGAATGAAAGCTATCAGTTCTTTGGTGTTTTCTGGATACTATGTTGTTGTTAACCAAACTGTTATCGTTTCGTTGAAATAGGTAGAGCTTATTTATACAATTCATATTGAAAGCATCCTAATCTCGTAGAAAGTGGGAATGATTGAGTGATGGAGAAGTGGGGTCGTGTGTAAATGCCAAAAAACCACGTTCCTATTATGAAGGAGACAGGTTAGTTTACACCCACTACTTCTTGCCACCACTAACTGCCCTGCTTTCTGAAACTTTCTTATGATGGGCGTGTTGCACGCCGCACGTTGTAAATCGCCAGACCAATACCCTGATGAGTATCCCTTCCAGTTTGTGACATGTTTGATGTCTCGAGTGTTTTCGTGGAAAACGTGTAGCAGGTTGCTATGTGTGGCAAGTCAAAGTCAGGAGACTTTCCGCAGGAGAGTAACATGTGATGCTATTAGGCTTGTCTTGGCTGGTCTCCTAAGACTTGCCACAGGCCTGTCAATTCTGAGGCGAATTTGGACGGTTAAGATTGTGACCCATGAGAAAGGGTGGCCATGGATTATGGCCACATTCTGTTGGCGACTGATAATGACACAATGCCGTGGTTGGCATAGTTTGTGCATGCCAGTGGCACGGTGGTGCAAGTAGCGCCTGGCGAATCCATGGCCGCTAGATTTTGGCATATTGGTGTTAAACCCAAATATGGCTTGGCAACATTAGTTCTAGTTGCCACATCAATCCCAATGCTCTGGGTAGCATGATTTGGCTTGGTTGGCCTAGAAACTTCGCCTAAATTAGGGTTTGGCATGCCGAAACCCTAATTAGTGCGTGTGGCATGTGGCCGCAGCATGGTAACGCTTTTTGTGCAAACAGCGCCATAGTCATGCCAAAGGAACTATAGTAAGGCCATAATGTGGAAATGGCCACAGGAGCAAGAATTGCTATGAGTGACTATGATATGGCGCCATTGCTAGGGTTTCCTGGGTCTCGCATGGCTCGTGGCATGTTGTGGGGCCCAAAGTGGTGTAACTTGAGCCACAAATGAAAATTAGGGTTTTGTTAATGCGCCTAAAGCAGAGTCGTACTTCTGACTAGAAAACCCTAATTTAAGCACATCATGGCGTTGGCCACGAACATGAGGTAGGTTAGCATGTAGGGCGCTATTTACAGCACGTTGGCATATTTCAGCATGCTTCCATGGGAAAGTGGCATGTTTGGCATGTTTTGGCATGCTGCACGTTTGGCGTGGTGGAGTGGCATGTTGGCATGCCGTTCAGCCTATTGGCGCAACATGGCACGTTAAGCATGTTGGCGCGGTTTTTGGAAAACCAATGGCTTTGTGACCATTTGGCGTAGTTTGCCTATTTTAACACTGTGGCAAGTTTGGAGCAACCTGATTGTTCAATATAAGAGACGCTGTCCAAGCATGGGCGTGGGCACACTTCTGGTATGTGTGTGGCGGATTTAGAGCGAACTGATTGGTCGATGGGAAATAGGGCCGACAAGTATGGGCCCAACCACAACTCATGTGCATGTGGCGGGAATAGGGGCCGGTTCGAGAAGCATGGGGTATGGCCACTTGCAAGTGGCGCCGACTGGCCTGTGGCATGGCCACACCTCCTTTTGTTGTTACTCCTATTCCGCGGCTCCTTTTATTCCTTGTGTTTCTGATTATGGGTAGGATTTTGCACCTACTAATCCATGGTGGATTAATTGCCTAGTTCGCCTAGGCTTAATTTCGACAGGCAAGGTCTAATATACTGCGCAGGGCACAAAACCCTAATTTTTGGAAATTAGTCAGGGTAATATCTGAATCTTGTAAATTATCACAAAATTGATTGAATGCTATGTGGTGACACAGAGTTCTTTAGGTTCATTGCCAGAGAGCAGTATGCTTACCGATTGAATACTTTATGCAAGGACCTTAGCCTTGATACTTGTAAATTCGTGCTACTCTGCTGCGAGTGAACACAAATTGTCATGCCATATCAATATTAAGGGTTCGGCCGGGGAACATATCACAGAAAGCATTCAAAGAAACTTGTATTAATTGAATAATACAGGCAAGGTGCCAAAATTTACGGAATATCTGGGATTATTGCTACATGCACCATTATGGATAAATTTCATAAGAAAATATTGAGTTTCTCAATAAATGCGCCAGTGAAGAGGTTGAACACTCATCACGTTTACATGGCTTCGTTTCTTTGCAGAGTGATGGCATATTAAACGCAAGGTTTACAATTTTAACCCTGAACTAAAAACCACCATCAACATTAAGTCCCCTGCTTAGCTCGTAATAGTGGCATTATTGCGGGGTAAGCATGAGATGGTGGCAAACAAGGGTGAAACCAGAAAGGCAAAACATGCGGAGATTGCCAGAGAGAATTCGACCGACCTTGGCAAGAGGCACGAGTGGTCTATGTTCCTTGCGCTGGCGGTCAAGGACGTTGGCGTACTTCCGGCTTGGCTATAGGGTGCTAGTGTTTGGCGTTACAACTTTGACCACGGAGTATTGGCGCTGGTTTGGTCACGGAGCTTTCTGTCATGTTGGCGCTGATTTGGGCGTGGCTAAATACAAAACGGATTCTTTTTCCTACGCAAACTCTCAAGGTGTCGTGCATTCAAAAAGGATTACCCTCTCTTCTAATCTTGTTTCGTTGGCTTTGCTTCTGTAGCAGCGATCTTCCTTCCATCAACAACCCAGGTGAGCCAATTATCCCAAATATATAAGTATCTAATCCAGTTGATATCCCGTATCCCGAGCCTTCATATATGGCAGGCGAAAGAGTTTCTCTTTTTCGGGTTTCTCTTTTATATATGTGTAATATAAAAGACCATTATGAGCCTTTGTTTTCATATCGATCATCACAGAATTGCGTTCATCTTCTTTTCAGGTATTGCTTCATATCTTATTGTAGCTTTTATTTTGTCTTATTTCATCACGTAGGTTGTTGATGCAGACATAACGCCTTTCTGCAGTATATGATGGGAACTTCTGGCGATGATCACTCTTCTAATTCCTCGGAGAAAAGCTTTGAAGTTGACAAACCCAGGTTTTCTGTATCTGAGGAGGTGTTAAACAAAATCGATCCTCTGTTCCGTGAGGCTGGGAGGATCATACAGGGTATGCCTCTCACTCATCTGCGCATTGTTTGATGGCGTGCTCAAGCTTTCATGGCTTCGGTTGACATGAAGGAGAAATGGAGACATGATGAAGCATCCAAGTGTGATAAGGCATCTCAGCGCGATGAGGCGTCTCAGCAACTAAATATCGGAGCTGAAAGGTTCGTTGCTTGACTGAAACGACAAAGGTTTGAGCATAAGAATCCCCCGGGCGAGGATAAGTTTGATTATCCTGTTCATAACGTCATCGTAATCCTTGACTTTGATGTGGACGAACCAGTGTATCCTCAAGAGGTTGTTGGAGAAGTTTCTGAGAAAGATGTCGGTGCAGCCCACGAGAAGGAAACTGGAAAAACTTCTACCAAAGCTGCTGCTGAAACGACTCTTAGAGAGGATGCTGAAGCGGTTTCTGGAGTGGATGCCTTCTGTTGGAGAGGGTGCTGGAGCAAGTGTTTGAGAGAACTCTAGTGGAGGCGCTGCTGACCTTAACATTGGCATTGACAACTAGTTTTCCCAATTCATCATTTCGTTTCGTAGAAGAATAATCTTTTTCTTAGCTTGTAGATGTTTTTTAATACTTCAGTTTTTTTTTTGTTCATGTGACTGGATCCATGCTTCACCGAGTAATATTCTTTCATTCATGCTGCTTCGATAATTTCATATCTTTAATTGGATGAATGAATAAAATCTCCGAAAGAATTCCAAACAAGTTCTTCCATTCTTCTAGAGCGATTCAGCGGATGGAAAGTCAAAGCGAATAAATAACGCAGCAATAATGCTAGCTGGCGCGTCACATCCCCGTTTGGCTACTTCCACAATAACGCCTCCGCATGCAGTTGGCAACCGTAACTCAAAACATGGGAAATAATAGCAATAGTTAATGGTTTTGCCAACCTTTTATCGGATTTTCCCTTGCAAATTACACAGGATGTCTGTGGCATGCCGCCTGGGTATGTAGAAGTGTGAGCTTCCACAAGCTGGGAAACCCATCGCGAGAAGTAGAGAAACCTCATCAGGCGAAATTTTAAGCCAGATTTTCATATGCCGCCACTTGCTGATCTTCTTCCTTTCATATTTCCTTCTTCAGTACCTTTTGAATAAGATATTTATTGTAGGGTTTGATTTTTTCTGGTTTCGAATTGATGGGTAATGGCTTTGTGAGGATTTGGATTTACTTTGTGCTTTTCCCTTTGAGATTCAGGAAAATTTATTTTTTGAATGAAAAATACTTTTAATTAAAATCGAAACCCTAATTATGAATGCAAGCAGTGCAATCATTTTGGAGGAATTACAAATATTGCATGAAAAGGAAAATTGCTGAAGGAAATACTAAGAAGAATTTTGAGGCAAGAGGTGGCGTGACTTTTTAGACTTTGAAGGGTTTGAGCGACCAGACATGTATTACTACACCTTCTAACTTGTCCGTGTTGATGGTCTTGCAGTAGCCTCCCAAAATAACTTCTGCTACTAGGTATGGTTCGTCTGTGGAGTCGGACTAAGGAGGCTGAGAGGCAACTTTCACTACCATGTCTCCAACTTGGAATGGGTTTTGATGTTGCGCCGCTATTTGATTCTTGGATCCATTATTTTTGACTAAGACAACTTCCAAACTTTTGATGAAACACTTGAAGGGGCCGGCATCCCATTCATACCTTCCAATGACGCCCGGGTTTATAATTGGATCTAGTCCCCAGGCCTGGGAGGGAGGAGAAGTGATTGGTTGCAGAAAAGGTTGTTCAATGAAACTTACTTGTGTGCGAAATCTGCGTATGTATGTCGATGGGCTATCTCCAGGCAGCTGATTTATATTGGCAAGTTGTAGATACGGCAGCATGTAGTCCTCAGGGTCGGACAGCTTGTTGGAAATTCTTTCAGGTACAGACACCGGCAGAGGACATACTTCTAATTTTTCTTTATTGTTATGCACCCACGAGCGCCCAGAATCATGTCATAATTTGGGAATTATTTGACAATGTGGAATTTGCCGTGTGTTAAAGCATCTCCCACCTTGATTTCGAGATTGATGTAGCCGTAAGCATTCATTGCTTCTCCTTCTGGGTTTTTGACCACAATTGGGGAGTGAGTAGCCTCTTTCTTTGAAACCCCCACAGATCTCAAAGTTTTGACGGTAACAACGTTGAATTCGGAGGCCACATCGATTAGTGTGCTATCAAACTCGACATCCTTCAGGTGAGCAGTGGTCAGCAGTCCCCAGTTGCACTTTCCAACAGTGTTTCCCGAGAGAGATCAGGATTTAGGGATGGCTTCTTCGATAGAGAAAAGTCGTTTGCCCGACACAATGCGATTGGGGGATGCAAATATGTCTTGACGCTGCACCTTGGAGAAATAGAGGATTTCGCATACACGCTGCATCATGGACTGCACAGTTTTGTGAACGGAGTCCCCAGAAGCATACAACTCCTGACTGGAAGAGGATCTCTGTGAACTCCCTCATTGCCCAGTTGAAGTTCCCCCGCTTCTACTTTTTCCTTGAAGATGTGTTTCAATCTATTCCACTCGTTGGTCGGGTGAAGGACTAACCTATGGTAACGACAATTTGCCATTTCCTCTTCGGTTGGAGGGCGTCTGATAGGAGGCAGCTTGATGGAATCACTTCCAAGAGTTCAATTACCTCCTCTATTGGGAATGCTAAATCCAAGGCAGATTCTCCGGCTTCTTGGTGTTGCACAGGAGCTTTAGTCGTGGCCTTTAGAGATGGAGCCGCCTGATGTGTTGGTGCTGCACGCTTGAGTGGTTGTTCTGCTGCTGGAGCTTTCCCTTTTCCTCCTTCACCCACAACGCTTACAGAGGGGCCAATTCTATATTGCTTTTTGATGAGGCGTCTGTTTCCTCGAGTTTCGCGTGCGTCTTCACTCTTGGCCAACCTAGTTCTTTCTAACAATGTTGGTGTTGTTGTGGTCGACCGCTTAACGGCTTCATGAAGTTCAGAGAATATATGGAACCGTAGATTCACCAATAAGGCGCGGTAAATGGGAACCATGCCATTGATGCAGGACTCCACCAATTGTTTCTCAGTCACGTTTGGTTCGTGACAATCAAGTGCCTGAATTCTGAATCTTTTGACGTAATCATTTGGATGTTTATTGTTTCGTTGGAACATCCTTCCTAAGTCTGAAAAGGTGATTTGCTCATACACAAAGAAATACTTCTTGTAGAAAGATGCAACCATCTTACACCAGTTGGATATGTTGTTTGGTGCAATGTTGTTGTACCAGGTGTACGCTCTTCCAGTAAGTGACTTTGAAAATTCTTTCAAGCGGAGGGAATGATTGTATTCGTGCTCACCCAAGGATTCTAAAAATCGAGAGATATATTCACGTACATTACCAGTGTCGTCATATAGGGAGAATTGAGGAGAAGAATATCCCCTCGGAAGAGGAACTCCTTGCACATCAGGAGGATACAGAGGTTGATGCTGGTGCACGTCCACCAGGTTTTCTCTGTCTCGATTTCGGAGAAGTCGTTCCAAATCTTCACGTGTGATGAAATTGGATGGCTGATTCCTCTCCAATGGGCGGGCCTCTTCATCTACAAGGGTGCGCCCTGCTGAGGTACTGGCGCCAGGGGTATTAAAAGTGCTCCTCATTGGCTCTGGTCGGCGTGGTTCCTGCGACAACCGCTCTGTTAGTGTCTTGAGGAAAATAAGCACCTCATTCTGAGTTGAATCCATGTCCGTCTGAGCCTTAGCAAGAACTTCTGGTCTTTCCATCAAATCAGCAATGGTGATAGGGGGTCTGCATCCTCTGGTTCCTCCAGTCTCTCGTCCCGATGGTGGAGTGGTGGCAGATCTGGTGACAACTTGGGGCGTCACGCTTGAAGAAATATTGGGGGTAGCGGTAGCGGCTCTGGCTCTGCTGATCCTAGGTGTAACGCCTGAGGGAACGTTTCCTGCTACGCTGTTGTTGATCATGCTAACATGTGGTATATTGATGTCACTGGAAGGAACGTTGATACCAAGGACGTTTCCAGCGCCGGTGGCCTCAAGGTTTGTTGCTGATCCGGACCTGAGCTCTACCATCTTGAAATTGGGATTGGAAAAATGAAATTAAAATTGGGAATTGATATTGAAACTGAGAGACTAATCTCCCACTTTGGTCGCTAGTTGTTTATGGGTAAAAATTGTTTTTGCTGGTTTTGGTAAATTTGGGTGTGTGGATGAGAAACAAATCTAAACCTAAAACAAATACACTGCACGGGAGTACTTTAGATTCAAGAGATCAATCTGTACAATCCTGTCCTAAACCAAGAAATGGTCGTTCCAATCTTTCTTCGGTCACAAAGTGAAGGAGAAGGGTTGGTCTTAGGGAGGGAAGCGAAGAAGGTGTTGAGACCAGAATGGTTAATTCCGAAGGTGTGGCTATTTTATGACTTGTATCAGAATGTGGAACTGTCTTGCGGAATGTAAGCTATCAGTTCTTTGATGTTTTCTGGATATTGTGTTGTTGTTAACCAAATTTTTGCCGTTTGGTTGAAATAGGTAGAGCCTATTTATACATGTCATATTGAAAGCACCCTGATCTCGTAGAAAGTGGAAATGATTGAGTGATGGAGAAGTGGGGTCGTGTGTAAATGCCAGAAAACCACGTTCCCATTATGAAGGAGACGGGTTAGTTTACACCCACTACTTCTTGCCGCCACTAACTGCCCTGTTTTCTGACACTTTCTTACAATGGGCGTGTTTCACGCCGCACGCTGTAAACCGCCAGACCAATACCCTGATGAGTATCCCCCAGTTTGTGACATGTTTGATGTCTCGAGTGTTTTCGTGGAAAACGTGTAGCGGGTTGCTATGTGTGGAAAGTCAAAGTCAAGAGACTTGCCGCATGAGAATATTAGGCTTGTTTTGGCTGGTCGCCTAAGACTTGCCACATGCCTGTCAATTCTGTGGCGAATTTGGACGGCTAAGATTGTGACCCATGAGTAAGGGTGGCCATTGATTATGGCCACATTTTGTTAGCGCCTGATAATGACATAATGGCGTGGTTGGCATAGTTTGTGCATGCCAGTGGCACGGTGGTGCAAGTAGCGCCTGGCGTAGCCATGACTGCTAGATTTTGGCATATTGGTGTTAGGCCCAAATATGGCTTGGTAACATTAGTTCTAGTTGCCACATCAATCCCAATGCTCTAGGTAGCATGATTTGACTTGGTTGGCGTAGCAACTCGCTTAAATTAGGGTTTGGCATGCCGAAATCCTAATTAGTGTGTGTGGCATGCGGTCGCGGCATGGTAACGCTTTTTTTGCAAACAGCGCCATAGTCATGCCAAAGGAACTATAGTAAGGCCAATGTGGAAACGGCCACAGGAGCAAGAATTTCTATGAGTGACTATGATATGGCGTCATTCCTAGGGTTTCCTGGGTCCCGCATGGCTCGTGGCATGTTGTGGGGCCCAAAGTGGCGTAACTTGAGCCACAACTGGAAATTAAGGTTTTGTTAATGCGCCTAAAGCAGGGTCGTGCTTATGACTAGAAAACCCTAATTTAAGCACATCATGGCGTTTTCCGCGAACATGAGGTAGGTTAGCATGTAGGGCGCTATTTACAACACGTTGGCATGTTTTGGCGTGCTGCCATGGAAAAGTGGCATGTTTGGCATGTTTTGGCATGCTGCACGTTTGGCGTGGCGGAGTGGCATGTTGGCATGTCGTTCAGCCTATTGACGCAACATGGCACGTTTGGCATGTTGGCGCGGTTTTTGGAAAACCAATGGCTTTGTGACCATTTGGCGTAGTTTGCCTATTTTAACACTGTGGCAAGTTTGGAGCAACCTGATTGTTCAATATAAGAGACGCTGTCCAAGCATGGGCGTGGGCACACTTCTGGTATGTGTGTGGCGGATTTAGAGCGAACTGATTGGTCGATGGGAAATAGGGCCGACAAGTATGGGCCCAACCACAACTCATGTGCATGTGGCGGGAATAGGGTCCGGTTCGAGAAGCATGGGGTATGGCCACTTGCAAGTGGCGCCGACTGGCCTGTGGCATGGCCACACCTCCTTTTGTTTTTACTCCTATTCCGCGGCTCCTTTTATTCCTTGTTTTCTGATTATGGGTAGGATTTTGCACCTACTAATCCATGGCGGATTAATTGCCTAGTTCGCCTAGGCTTAATTTAGACAAGCAAGGTCTAATATACTGCGCAGGGCACAAAACCCTAATTTTTGGAAATTAGTCAGGGTAATATCTGAATCTTGTAAATTATCACAAAATTGATTGAATGCTATGTGTTGACACAGAGTTCTTTAGGTTCATTGCCAGAGAGCAGTATGCTTTCCGATTGAATACTTTATGCAAGGACCTTAGCCTTGATACTTGTAAATTCGTGCTACTCTGCTGCGAGTGAACACAAATTGTCATGCCATATCAATATTAAGGGTTCGGACGGGGAACATAGCACAGAAAGCATTCAAAGAAACTTATATTAATTGAATAATACAGGCAAGGTGCCAAAATTTACAGAATATCTGGGATTGTTGCTACATGCACCATTCTTGATAAATTTCATAAGAAAATGTTGAGTTGCTCAATAAATGCATCAGTGAAGAGGTTGAACACTCATCAATTTTACATGGCTCAGTTTCTTTGCAGAGTGACAACATATTAAACGCAAGGTTTATAATTTTAACCCTGAACTAAAAACCACCATCAACTGCACTGTAGAGATATTGAAATCTAGACTTGTTGCAAAGGGCTATAATCAACAAGAAGGGATAGACTATGAAGAAACTTTCAGCCCAGTTGCAAAGCCTACTACTATCATATTAGCTTTGGCTTTTGTTGTTCACAACAACTGGCCAGTTAAACAACTTGATATAAGCAATGCCTTTCTTCATGGAGATATGAAAGATGTTGTCTACAGGACACAACCACAAGGTTTTCAAGACCTTGAGAAGCCAGATTATGTATGTAGATTATATAAATCTATCTATGGCATCAAACAAGCTCCTAGAGCTTGGTATGAAAAGCTTATGGAGTCCCTTCTCTCTCTTGGATTTGAAGCTTCTCAGGCAGATATTTATCTATTCACTTTCAACCATAGTTCAACTATCATCATCATTCTTATATATTTTGATGATATTCTCATCACTGGGTCTTCAGCTGCTGCTTGTGACAAGGTTATTTCTCAGCTCCCTACTTCATTTCTTGTTAAACACTTAGGACCTATTCATTATTTTTTGGGCTTAGAAATTAAAAGAAATGACACAGCCATGCATCTCTCTCAAACAAAGTATGTTCTTGATATTTTAAAAAGAACAAACATGCTAGATGCTAAACCTTGTTCTTCTCCTGCCATTGCTGATACCAAAATGAGCAAACATGATGGTGAACCTCTAGCCGATGCACTTGATTATATATCTCTTGTTGGAGCTTTGCAATATGTGACTTGGACTAGGCCATAAATCTGTTATGCTATTAATCAGGTCTGTCAATACATGATCCATCCTACAATAGTGCATCTCACAACAGCTAAGAGAATTCTTAGATACTTAAAAGGGACTTTAGACTATGGCATTGTTCTTCAACAAGGATTAACAGCTCTTTCTTCATACTCTTACTCTGACTGGGATGGTGAAAAGACGAGGGTACCCAAAAATACCTCATTCTAAAACTTTTCCACCTGTAAGTCATTTCTCCCAAAGTGATTGTCAATGGACTTAGTCGAGACAATACATCGAATCGGTTCACACTTCGTGTGATCGTCTATGGATAAGAGATCGAGACAATATGATAACAAGATAACTTGTGTGATTGACTATGGATACAAGATCGAGACAATACAACAACGAAGTATGATTACTTGATAATGGGTTCAGACTTAACCAAACACAATAGGATTGCTATCAAGTAATTAGTAATTAACGTTTGTGTATTTTACTTATAATTATAATAAAAACAATTATAATTGCGGAAATAGAAAAGTAAAAGACACAACAAGATTTTGTTAACGAGGAAACCGCAAATGCAGAAAAACCCCCGGACCTTGTCCAGAATTGAATACTCTCAGGATTGAGCCGCTATACAAAATCTAAACCAGCTTCGTATAGTTGAGACCAAGCAATTAAACATATAGTCCACCTAGTTCGGTCTGTATCCCTGCGCCTCCAACTTGCAATAAGCAACACACTTGGAACAATTCCTTCGGTCCGTATTCCAAACAGTAAAGGAACAACAAATCTGTTCGGTAACAACTATTTTCAAACAAGTGATATGAGTTTGACAAAAGAATCTTCTGTTTATCCCAATAAACTCCTTTGTCAGGTTCTTAGATCAATCTATTAACAACTACCAAAGTAATTGTCTTATGCAATCAATACTTTGAATCACAAAGAATTGTATTGATCCCGATATAATCGACTAATCAATCAAGGTTATCACAAAGATAAAACGATTATAGTTGGATCCCCAGCCGATCAAGTTTTTTCACACAAAAGATTACGAACTCAAATAAGAAATCTTCTTTGTCTTCAAATCTTCTTAGATCTTCAATAAACACCTGCACACAAACAACTTGAATCTCTTGTGATCAATCACACACAGAACAGAGTTTGTTAACGATGGATTATCACAAGACGTCTTTTAGTCCACAAACAGTCTAAAGATCCCTGTCGATACTTCGATCTAGTTTGAGTGAATCTTATATCAGAAGAGAATATTCTCAATCATAAACAAACTAGGTGTAATCAAAGTTCAACAACCGTTAGTCAATCAAATCAATCAAAAACTAATAATAAACTGCAATTATCTAGTTTCCCACCAACGGTACTCGTAGAGCTTCCCAATCCCAAAGAAGTGTTTAGAACGAGTGGTCGTAAGAGATTTCGCCTAATTAGGGTACTTTCCTCTCCGAATAGATGGCTCCACCAGTAACAACACAACTAGGTAGTTTTGCTGGCTCTGAGGATTAGTTTGCTCGAAATGCAAAGTTCAATATTTATAGACCAAGGAAGTTTGGACACCAAGTAATTTCCAAAACCGAAAATATTCTCAAGATATGCAATATATTTCCAAATTCGGTTTTCATAATTCCTGGAAATGCTCTGTCCAAATATTGACCGAAATTTCAGTAGAAAATCTTCAACTAGTAAATGCACGTTACTAAGGAATCTCTTTGAACAATAATAAATAAGAATTACTGCACATGTTCAATATATGTCGACATCTTTACTTTGTAAATCCTTTTTTCAAATTTACAATCTTGTAACCTATTTTCCACACTTCCAAACGAGTTTAGAATTGGTTCATCTGACTTCCAAGAACTATATGATTGATTATCCTATCAAATCACCATCAATGGGTTTAACGGTTCTACCAAAAACACAAGGCTTTGGTTCTACCTCCATGTGGGTTCTAGGATCGGTCACACTAGATTTCTATAAATTGGTCGACTAGGTACTAGGATCGGTTACCACATAATTATGGTATTTACTCGTAATCGGTTGCACAAGTCATAGGATCGGTTACCAATTACTAAGACTTGTTGTACCTCTTACAAGGATCGATTCTACATACTTGTGATCGGTTATACCTCTTACTAGGATCGGTTCCCCAATGTCTAGAGTTGGTCATACCAGTTACAATATATCGATCATACCATCGCAAGTGATTCCTTAAGATCGGTTTCATGATAAAAGTCATACCAATACAAAATTCAGGCATTGTGAATAGTTTTACCAAGATACATAAACAGGTTATGAGTCGTTATACTAAACACACATATTGGTAATCCAAATATTTGCAATGAATAACAATACCAATAAGCCTAGCGATTTCCCTTTCGATTCATAAAACAAGTTTTTGAATTATACTTCCTATAAACGAATGTAAAACATTGTTTCCTATGACGAAATCTTCACCATACCCATACACATAATCGCAATAGCATTTATACGATTATGTTGATGTATTATATAAGAAGTTCAAAACATAGACGTTATACTTCCTTAATACTATGTCTAACTAGAGTATAATCATTCAAAGCTTCGCAGATATGTTTTCAATATGCACGACTTGAAAGATGCATTGGGAATGAAACAGTTCAAGTCAAATATTGCTAACATAAAGAAGAAGGATGATGTCGTCGTTGTAGATCTTTACTTCTTCACATTCTTCAAGTCTTCGAGTAATACTTATAAGTCTCATATCCTAGTAACTTTCTAGTTAACCTATACGAAGTTTACTCTAGTAAATAATCAAGCGACTCATTAAATGAGTTTTGGTTCACTAAAATATGACAAGCAAACTTGACATACCAACGCTTGGTGGGTTCAACCGAGCTATGCTCTAACAATCTCCCCCTTTGTCAATTTTAGTGACAAAACTTTTACATCATATGGATAATCAAATTAGAAGAATTCATTACACATACGCTTGATTCCAAGTTTTAACAGCAAAATAACCTGTATACATTCAATCCATAAATTCTATTGTTGAAATTATAATAACAAAACTAATACTCCCCCTAAAGGTAAGATAGGTATATTTTCAATCCGCACGTCTTTGTTATTCCCTTTGTAGTTAAGATAACTATAAGTATCAATATGATATGTTATTCCCGCTTAGTTTATGCTTTACTCTTTCGTTAGATATAACTTTTAAGCACCATTGTCCTTTCCTTAGTGATACCAAATCACTTGTTTACTCCATATATTTCTCCCCCTTTTTGTCACAAAATGACAAAGTTACGAGCAAATAACGGACAAACCGAAAGGATCTTACAAATCTCAAAAGACTTGCAACCTATAAGAGTTAAGCACGAGGGTTCCACACACGAATTTAGATAACCAATATCAAAACCGAAACTAATAAGTAATTTTGTTTTGATATGTTACCAAGGAAACAATTGCCCGAAGAAATTTTATCTAATAGTTTAGCAAATCAAAAAATTGACTAAGCACCTTAGTTCATTTGCTAAACCGATTGTACAAATACAATCGCTTGTTCGATAAGACCAAAATAAAGATCAGAATTAACTCTATTTTTCTCATCGGGTTCTAATTATTCAAATAATAACTTAGACCTTTCACTTTTAAACAATAAAAGTACTAGGTTAGTTAACTAGCATTTCTTGTTAAGGCATTCGATTAGACTTGAATAATCGAAACCTCCACTTTGATAAGTCTAACTAAGATCGGAATCAACTTAGTTTCTCTTATCCGGAATCGAATTGGACTAAACAATTCATCCCGAAAACCTTTTTTCTAACCATAAACAATTCATACAAACCAAATAAATCAACTTGCATAATTATGTACCTCAACCGGAAGCAATTGAAACAAACATGGACATTATAACACCGCAATTGCACCGAAATTTCGTAAGCCTAAACAATTGATACCAAACCATAAAGAAAGATAACAATAGTTTTTCTTAACCGGAAACAATTAATTCACACACACATCCATACACAAATAATGGAATAAACATCAATTGTACCGAAATTTTGTTAAGCAAAAGCAATAAATATATGCAATAAAATCAAGCTTTTCTTAAACAGGAAAACGAGTAACTAACAAATTCGTTACCTCAAATTCCCCATCCTCTTCACCCCAGAAAGATATATCATTATGCGCAAGTTCAAGTTAGAACTCTCCCCCGTTGTGTTGTCATCCTCTCGCAAGACAAAAGAACAACAACAAAAACCAACATTTACCAGAGAAAGGTTGAAAACCGGTTTTAACTAATGCGATGCAAAAATTGAAAACCTCGAAACACATATGCTTTTATGCTAAACCAAACGATTCAAAATATTGTGACTTCTTCGTACATGAGTTTCAATCGGAACCCCTTATGATCCTTTGATAAAGCCTACCAACATGGGCTAGAACTTAATCCTGCTAAACCAAAAAGTCACTCAAACCATAAGGGTTCACACCATATGAGATCGAATATTAAGGTTATGAAAACCGAAATCAAATATCCCATAAACATACACAACAATAATATAAAGCATTCAAGCACAGGCTATGTAATCGAAAACTATCACAAAGAAAAATTATAAAATAATAATTTTATTCATAAATAAGAGATAGTTTTATTCATAATAGACCTTATACAATTATTGAAAGAAATAAAAAACTGATGTCTATTTTTGTTGAATTAATTCTTCGTCTCAATGATAGAGGAAGGTAGATTATTACTTTCAGCCTTCAGCTTGTGAAATTCTTCAAGTAGATAACCTTGTTGTTTGACTAGAATTTCTTGCAGTTGAGAAATTTTCGTGAAGGATTCTGCAAGAACATGTAATTTTGTCTTTGATTGAACACAGAAGTGTGTCAATGCTTCAATATATTGATCTTTGTTCAGCATATTCTCTCTTTCCTTCTTGCTAAGCCAATCTCTCTTTTTGATTTTGCTCTTTGATTTCTCTATATCAAGAGAAGATGCATACTTATTCTTAAAGTGATCTTTCTGATCTAGCATCTTATCAATAGACGACATTGGATCCAGACTCATAGCTCAGACAAGGAATGACCAAGAAAAGAGAAGGATCCTTTTATAATTTTCATACTTCCGGAAATATAATATTCCTAAGAATACGAATATCTCAAATATTTTCAATTACTAGATTTTATTTCCATAATCTAAACATAAGTGCCTTGATCTATCTTCTTCCTCACACAAAATTTGGTACGTGGTGAGGAAAGAATTCTAATACCGATTAGGTGGTATTAGTATGAGATCTTCTTTCATTATGGAATTTTGAAAAACCAGAGTGTCCTTAATCTAGTATCGTATGAGAAAGTCTCTTTTTGTTACCTCGAACTAACAAAGTATCTTGAGATTGACTGGGGTTGCATATGCAACTTTTAGCAATTATGTTTTTGAGACAGTTTTTGCATCTTGTCTTATTTTTCCGTTTACCATTAGATGATTTAGTAACATCGGAAGACATGTCCATTCTTAAAATGGTTAAATCACTAATGGAGGAGGAAGGAATAAGATTGACAACTAATGCAATATTAGATGTCTCCTCTTCTTCAGAATCATATGAATCAGAGGTCTCATCTAGAGTTACAGCCAGAGCCTTTCTTCCAGTGTATTTCTTAAGATTGGGACAGTCTTTAGCTATATGACCAAACCCTTTCCACTTAAAGCACTGAGGATGATATTCATCGTCTTCTTCCTGATCCTTTTTGATAAGAACTCGATCATGTGGACGAGAATATCGATGAGTATCCTTTATAAATCTCTTATTTCTTTTCTTTAAGAGATCTCGAAACTGTCTAGTAATCAGTGATAATGATTTTTCAATTTATCATCATAATTTTCTGCAATCTGTTCATCTGAATCATCCATCTGTCTATTCCTCAACATTTGAGATTTCAAAAAATTTGCATCTTTAAAAGCGATTCCTTTAGTTTGAATATACTCTTACTCATGATCAAAGATCTTTAACTTTCCAACGAGTGTGCTTCGTGAGAGTATTGAAAGATCATTGCTTATATGATTGCATACTTCTTAGAATCGTATCTAGATGAAAACGATCTAAGAATTTTGCACACTATATCCTTTTCAGAAATATTCTTTCCAAGAGAGAAAAAAGCATTAATTATCTCAGGGAGTTTAATATGAAACTATCCCAAAGTGTTGTTTTCATCTATTCGAAGGTTTTCCCAATCGGACGTAATAGTTTGAAGTCTAGATTCTTTCTCTGATGTGTTTCCTTCGAATACGATTTGAAGATTATCCCAAGCTTCTTTCGAAGTTTGACATGTTGATACATGATGTTATAGATACATGACTTACAACATGTATAATAACATTCAAACCATCTGAATTCTGCTTTGCAAAAGCCTTTTCTTCGTTTGAAAAATCCACTAAGCGTTTAAACTCAGTTTCTGAATTTTATATTTTCGGGCGATTATAACCATCGACGACTAATATTCATGTATTGAAGTCTCGTGATTGAAGAAAATATCTCATCGCAGATTTCCACCATAGATAGTTTGTTCCGTCAAATCTTGGCGGTACGTTAATTGAAGTCGATTCATGAGAACTCAAGTTAATTTCTTATAGGATGGATCGCACCAAACACAGATTGTTGGATCTTTTCATGTTTTCCTGCTCTGATACCAATTAAAAAGATGAGGGTACCCAAATATACCTCAATCTAAAACTTTTTCACCTATAAATCTTTCAACTGAAAGTGATTATCTATGGACTGGGTCGAGACAATATAACGAATCGGTTCACACTTCGTGTGATCGTCTATGGATACGAGATCGAGACAATACGACAACAAGATAACTTGTGTGATTGACTATGGATACAAGATCGAGACAATACAACAACGAGGTATGATTACTTGATAATAGGTTCGGACTTAACCAAACACTAAAGATTGATATCAAGTAATTAGGAATTAACGTTTGTGTATTTTACTTCTAATTATAATAAATCAATTATAATTACGGAAATTGAAAAGTAAAAGACACATCAAGATTTTGTTAACGAGGAAACCACAAATGCAGAAAAACCACGAGACCTTGTCCAGAATTGAATACTCTCAGAATTAAGCCGCTATACAAAATCTCAACCAACTTCTTATAGTTGAGACCAAGCAAATAAACCTATAGTCCATCTAGTTCTGTCTGTATCCCTGCGCCTCCAACTTGCAATAAGCCACGCACTTGGAATAATTCCTTTGGTCCGTATTCCAAACAATAAAGGAACAAAAAATCTTTTCGGTAACAACTATTTCAAACAAGTGATATGAGTTTGACAAATAATTGTATTGATCCCGATCTAATCGACTAATCAATCAAGGTTATCACAAATATAAAACGATTATAGTTGGATCCCCGGCCGATCAAGTTTTTCGCACACCAAAGATTATGAACTCAAATAATAAATCTTTTTTGTCTTCAAATCTTCTTAGATCTTCAATATACACCTGCACACAAACAACTTGAATCTCTTGTGATCAATCACACACATAACGGGGTCTGTTACCGATGGATTATCACAAGACGTCTTTAGATCTACAAACAGTTTAAACATCCCCGTCGATACTTCGATCTAGTTTGAGTGAATCTTATATCAGAAGAGAATATTCTCAAGCATAAACAAACTAGGTGCAATCAAAATTCAACAACCCTTAGTCAATCAAATCAATCAAAAACTAATAATAAACTGCAATTATCTAGTTTCCCACCAACGGTACTCGTAAAGCTTACCAATCCCAAAGAAGTCTTTAGAATGAGCAGTCGTAAGAGATTTAGCCTAATTAGGGTACTTTCCTCTCCGAATAGACGGCTCCACCAGTAACAACAAAACTAGGTAGTTTTGTTGGCTCTGAGGATTAGTTTGCTCGAAATGCAAACTTCAATATTTATAGACCAAGGAAGTTTGGAAACCAAGGAATTTCCAAAACCTAAAATATTCTCAAGATATGCAATATATTTCCAAATTCAGTTTCCATAATTCCTGGAAATGCGCTGTCCAAATATTGACTGAAATCTCAGTAAAAAATCTCCAATTAGTAAATGCACATTACCAATTTTTAGTTTCTAAAGATATGCATTTTAATTGCTGGAAATTAAAAGCATATAAAACTAAAAATCTTAATTAAAAGATTCTCAATTTTTTTCGATCCGAGATTCTCCTTTAGTTCTTAAAGAATATCTTTGAACAGTAATAAATAAGAATTACTGCACATGTTCAAAGTATGTCGACATCTTTACTTTATAAATTCTTTTTCATATTTACAATCTTGGAACCGATTTACCACACTTCCAAACGAGTTTAGAATTGGTTCATATGACTTCCAAGAACTATGTGATTGATTATCCTATCAAATCACCATTAATGGGTTTCACGGTTCTACCAAAAACACAAAGCTTGGGTTCTACCTCCATGTGGGTACTAGGATCGGTCACACTAGCTTTCCAAAAATTGGTTGACTACGTACTACGATCGGTTACCACATAATTATGGTATTTACTCGTAATTGGTTGCACAAGTCATAGGATCTGTTACCAATTACAAAGACTTGTTGTACCTCTTACAAGAATCGGTTCCACATACTTGTGATCAGTTGCACCTCTTACTAGGATCGTTTCCCCAATGTCTACCAATTACAATATATCGATCATACCATCGATCAGTTTCACTAATAAAAGTCATACCAATACAAAAGTCAGGCGTTGTGAATAGTTTTACCAAGATACATAAACAAGTTATGAGCGGTTATACTAAACACACATATTGGTAATCCAAAGATTTGCAATGAATAATAATACCAATAAGCCTAGCGATTTCCCTTTCGATTCATAAAACAAGTTTATGAATTGTACTTCCTTTAAACGAATTTAAAACATTGTTTCCTAGGATGAAATCTTTACCATACCCATACACATAATAACAATAGCATTCATACGATTATGTCGATGTCCTGTATAAGAAGTTAAAAAGATAGACGTTATACTTCGTATTATAATTCCTTAATACTATGTCTAACTAGAGTATAATCATTCACAGATTCGCAGTTATGTTTTCAATATGCACGACTTGAAAGATATGTTAGGAATGAAACAATTCAAGTCAAATATTACTAACCTCAATAGGAAGGATGATGTCGTCGTTGTAGCTCTTTACTTATTCACATTCTTCAAGTCTTCGAGTAATACTTGTAAGTCTCATATCCTAGTAACTTTCTAGCTAACCTACACGAAGTTTACTCTAGTATATAATCAAGCGACTCTCCAAATGAGTTTTGGTTCACTAAAATATGACAATCAAACTTGATATACCAATGCTTGGTGGGTTCAACCGAGCTATGCTCTAACATATGGGAACCATGATGATAGAAGATCTACAAGTGGATTTTATGTGTTCTTTGGTGGCAGCCCCATCTCCTAGTCCTCTAAAAAGAAATCTAATGTTGTTAGAAGTTCAACAGAACCTGAGTATCGCTCATTGGATCATACTGCAGCTGAAGTTCTTTGGGTATGTCAACTTCTTAAGGATTTCAATGTTTTTCTCTCCACTTATTATACTCTTGGGTGTGACAATAAAAGCTCTATTTCAGTGGCTTCCAATCCAACACTTCCTGGTCGCATGAAGCATGTTGCCATTGATTTCCATTTTATCAGGGAATTGGTTCAATCCAAGATTTTGCATATTTATTATGTTTCCACTGATCAGCTGGTAGCTGATATTTTTACCAAAGGCCTGACTGCAGTTAGATTTGAAAAAGGCCTGACTGGTAGCTGATATTTATTATGCTTCTTGCGTCAGAAGCTGAGAGTTCTGAAAAAGCGGGGGTCTAATAACCACGCCCAATATTTCGTTCGGCAATCTGAATAGACACACTCCAATATACTTTCAAGAGAATCAACTAGACAGTCAAACTCAATCTAGAGAAAAGTATATCAAATATTTTTATATCTCTATCTCTCAATTCAATCCGCACTCAACAAATAGAAATTTGCGAGATCGATTGAATATAAGAGAAATAACGTGAACGGTACCAAAGACAAATGTTCAAGGATCAATCAATTTCAATCAACAACCAACGGTTAGATTTACCATTTGATCGATTCAACGCACAACCTATGATATTTCTATTATATAAGAAAATATAATGCAGAAGAGAAATAACACAGACACCAGAAGTTTTGTTAATGAGGAAACCGAAAATGCAGAAAAACCCCAGGACATAGTCCAGATTTGAGCACCACACTGTATTAAGCCGTTACAGACATTAGCCTCTACCAATGAACTTCGGACTGGAATGTAGTTGAGCCCTAATAAATCTCACACTGATCAAGGGACAATTGCGTTCCTTACGTCTCTGAACCCCAACAGGATTCTAGCACTTGATTCCCTTAGATGATCTCACCCACAACCAAGAGTTTCTACGACCCAAAGCCGAAGACTTGATAAACAAATTTGTCTCACACGGAAAAGTATATTGGAATAGATAAATCCGTCTTCCACAGAAATACCTACGAGTTTTGTTCCGTCTTTTGATAAATCAAAGTGCACATGAACCAATTAATAAACCATACTTATATTCCCAAAGAACAACCTAGTATTATCAATCACCTCACAATAATCTTAATCGTATGGTAGCGAAACAAGATATTGTGGAATCACAAACGGTGAGACGGATATGTTTGTGACTACTTTTAATCTTACCTATCGTAGATAAATCTCAAGAAAATCTTAGCAAAGATAATACTCAATCACGATAGTAGAAGTAAGATCGGAACACACAACTACAGAGAAAATAGTTGGGTCTGGCTTCAAAATCCCAATGAAGTCTTCAAGTCGTTAACCTACAGGGTTTCATGAAAAACCTAAGGTTAAAGGAGAACCGACTCTAGTCGCAACTAGTATCACACAGGAGGTGTGGGGATTAGGTTTCCCAATTGCTAGATTTATCCTTTATATAGTTTTCAAATCAGGGTTTGCAATATAAGTTACCTTGGTAACAAAGCATTCAATATTCAACGTTAGATGAAAACATGATTAGACTCAAGCTAATATCTTCAAAACGTTAGATCGAACTTAGCTTGTTATACATGTACCCTCATTTAGGTTTGAGTAATCGTACCTAAACGTGTACACCATGATGGCTCAACCATAATTAAGCGAGGTTAGCTATATGAACACTCTCATATCAACCTTATTAACCATAACTAGTTCAAATGACTCAAATGAAACTAGTTAAAGAGTTGTTCAATTGCTATATTCTCATAGAAGCATACAAGAATACAATTGAAGCAAAATCGGTTTGATCCACTCGAATCAATTCATGAACATTATATCCATGGTTTGAAAAGAATGCATTCCTTAATATATATAAATGTATTAGCTCATGAACAAACCGATTTTAGAACTTTAACCACTCAAGTATGCATACGGGTACACATACCTAAGTATCCGGTCTGAGTTTGGGTTCGCCAGTATGCGAACGAGTACGCATAACTTAGTACACTTCCAAAACCCAACAGAAATTCCCGGACCTATACCTTACGCAAGTACGCGCACCGGTATGTGTACTTGGTACCCAGAATTCCACAACCACAAGTACGCATACATGTATGCATACTATAGTTCCGGTCATGGATCATATACATGCAAGAATGCATACTATGTTCATAATCCAATAGTTATAAACTGTATTTCGATCATTGAAACTTTCTTAGAGGATGACAATAACCGTTTTCACACACTATTAGCATAAAAGCAATTTTTAAGTTATTCAAATAATCATAACGAAACGTTCCAAGTCTACACCAAATGATTGTATCACACAAACCATGTAAGATGCTACTCGGAAATTTTCACAGGATCATCTTTTGACTTTCGTCAAGAATATAAGATGAACTTGGTTGAAGCGAAAGCTTACCAACACATATTTCGAGAAATATGTAAGCGAGTTAAACTCATCTCGAAATCTCAAATGTGCATAATCGAATACTATATAGTAATACGACTTTTGTCTCAATATAGAAGATAGAGTAGAAATAGACTTTCCAAGTGATAGATGAGTTTTAGTCTCCACATACCTTTTGTTGATGAAGTTCCACATGCTCTCCTTAGTAGTTCCTCGTATTCAATTGATGAACGACGTGAAGTCTAATGCTCAACTACACAATCTATCCTAGTATGAGACATTACTATAAGTAGACTATAAATCAATACTTATAGTTTTGATCACTAACATTGACAAAAAATCTTGAGATAGCAACGCTTGCGAGTTTGACCAAGCAGTGCTCTAACAAGTTCATCCACTGCCTCGGCTTGAGGGGGGATAATACGAGTGTATCATTCACTCTGTGTCTGCACTTAACATTTCTATATGTGCTTTCAGTCCTGTTAACTGTCTGTTAGGTTTTCCTTTTATGTCCGTACGTTCTTGTTTCTCCGTAAGTCAGTCCAACTGTCTTTGACAACCTATCCTGTAACAACTCAATCTTCTCTATAAAAGACTCGAGTCTCTCCTTTGTTTGTGAGTAAGAAAAAAGTTCATTTGAATCCACTCATTTCTGTTGATGGTGGATTTTCAACAAAGGGCAAAACTGTATAATTATGAGGCATGTTTTTGACACGGCCTTCAGGCATGCAACGATTCATATTTTACGAAGCCATGATGAATATGTTTTCGAAAAGCCCCACTAGCTGAGTGATTCGATCCCTGATTAAACATTTAATGTGGGTTGTAGTTGTAGTGGTAAGGGGTATCGTTCAAACTCGGACTTGTGAAGGTGAAGGATTTTCAGATTTATAAAAATTACATACACAAAAATATTAACAATGGTGCAAGAGGTACTGGGGTTTAGGATTCTACCGAATTCATTTCTTAAGGTTCAAATAATGATTCTTTTAACAATTATAGCTCAGTAAATATATAAAATATATTGACTCTTATTTTGCCAAGATAAATTCTCCAAATATTAGATGTAAATGTTATGCATGAGGCATCAAATCATCTAAGCTAAGCATGCCGCATCAAATCAAATGACAACTAATTTTTTCAAATCATAATTTCAATTAAAATTAGTGCAAAAGTCATGAGAAGAATTAAATATAATTACCCAAGTGTGAAATAAGGCTTCCTCCATCACCCCAGTGTTGGGGTTTAACTCCGCATATCGGAAACACGCTCAAAGGAATTTTTCATTGCTCAAAAGAGGTGTACAAATGATGAAATGGAGATAATAATGAAAATCGGGTGTTTGCAACGTTTATAATTGTTGCAAACACCGTTACAAAGAACGATAAATGGAAAGTGTTGTAGTATACAGAATACTACGACCCACAGTTGACAGTCGTTGTTGTTGTAGTATGAACGACTGTCTCTGGTTGTCTAATGTTCTTCGTGTTCTTGAGTTGCAGCAGCAGAAATGGTGGCTCTGCAACTCGATTTTTCTTCACTCTGTAGCCTCCAAAGCTTCCCCAAACTCTCTACAGCCTCTCTAGTACTCCCGGGGAACATATTTATACACCTACATCTCGTTGAATCTCCCTCAATTACTCCATATAATTCTCTTTAACTCGGCAGTAAAGAAAAATATTCTTGGGAATATTTTCTTTCCATTCTTGCTCTGGTACGCATATATTTCCATCCTGGTCACTCTATAAGTGTTTAAACACGACCCACAACGTTGCTAGAGCCCTCATGCATGAGAAGAACACGCTCAAATCTTCTCCAATCCCGTGTCCAACCCGTGTTTCCCTGTTTTGCTTCCGTGAATTGTCCAGCTAATTATGGCCAAATTTGATCGAACCAAAAGCCCAAAACGTGTTCCTTAACCTATATCACATCTTCCTACCAAGTTTGAGCCATTGAATCGCACCACAACACCTTCATTTTGTCGATTGAAATTCTGCCAGTTGATGAACCAATTTTCCCTCCAAAAAGTTTATTTGAATTTGAGAAGAAGGTGCCCCTTATCCAGAGTGCTGGGGTGCGAATAGTAATTTGGGTGGAAATAGTAATTTTGGGGTGGAAATGATAATTTTTCTGGGATCCTCCGGTACATTTATGGGACGTTTCCGGTGCATTTCTGGGGTGCCTTTCAGTGCATTTCTCCGGGGTGTAAAACATTACTTATTGAGCAACTCTTTCTACACAAGGGGTATTTCTCCAAAAACACCTAAACAAACATAAAAACACCACAATAAGCAAAAATGGGTACTAAAAAAATACACAAAAGAGATGAAAATAGACACATAAATGCGTCTATCAAATACCCCCAAACTTATTATTTGCTAGTCCTCGAGCAAAATTTATTCTTGAAAAGTGACCGAGTTAATCTCGGGTGGGTTTATCAGAGGTGTACCCACAAAAACCAATACTCCAGACCCTAGGTATCTACGAAAAATCTTGGAAAGCACTAAAGAACCTCCTTGGTTGGCATACTTATTAATTACAGGAGGAAGTACCCTGAAGCGAAATTCCAATTGTTGTATACGAGTTTGCACTCAAGCATACTAAAATTCATATAAGTGACAGAGCTCTACTAAGATAGTTTCACGATGGACATCATATTCGGAGTCAGACTAATCATATGGATAGAAAAAGAGATGGATATAGAAAAATATAGATGGTTTTGATGTTAACTAGGTGAACGATGTTTCTCATATCTGTCTGAAGGCCACTGCCAAAATAAACCTATCCTAAATGACTGAGATAGTCTGACTAATATCAAATCACTGGCATATACAAGGGAACCAGCGTTCGATAATCCTAACTCTAGGTCAACACAACTGGCATATACAAGGGTTCCAGTGGTCGACTTTATTGAATTTTATTCCGTTTGGTCAAATGGTCTGGTCTTTTTTTTTTTTTTTCATTTTTTTTAATTTTTTTTTTTCAATACTCGGTCACTCTATTTTACCCTAGCAGTGGTAACAACTTGAATCGTGAGCCCCACCTAAACACCTAGAGAAACATAGTTTAAAAATAAAATAAAATAGAAACAGAAATGAAAAGGACTCAACGAGATATGGCGAAACTATCATGTTATTTCTAACACCTGAGCTCTATGCTATTATGAATAGACTCTTTAGATGTTTCCATCTAGTCAGATTGGTCCCTCAATTCCTAAAACCAAAATGCTTCCATCCACTTAGATTGGTTAGTACCATCCTCAATACGCATAAATTTCTAGGCTCTGGAGTTTATTTATTACGCAACTAAAAAGTTTCTCCCAATACCCCCAAACTTAAATCTAACATTGTCCTCAATGTTCTAAAGATAAAATTAAAAACATGAACAAGGAGAGACG